>NC_081845.1:20025430-20236916 GCF_963259705.1 Myotis daubentonii | reverse complement strand
AAGTTGTTGAGAGATGAATCCACATGGCTATTCCATGTGTTTAAAGGTAATGAAATAGTGTGGTGATTTAAAAAAAAAAAGTTTGAACTTTGGGTTGGACCTGGGTTGGAATTCCATTTCTACCACTTAAATAGATATTAGTAACTTAATCTAACTGAATTTCCTCCCATGTACAGTAACCCCTGCTTCTCCGGGCCATTATCAAGATTAAATAGGAAAATGCCTGGAAGGTACTTAACACATAAGAGCTTGATCAGTAGTGACGACTGTTTTTGCCTGCTCCTTCCTCTGCACTCTTCATCTCAGTGCATAATGTCATCCGTGCTCTCAGTCACTGATTTAACTACAACTTCCTCTTCCCGCCACACACAGCCAGTTGGTCGACAGGGTCCTACTGATTGTTCCTCTATAATATTTCTCCTCTAGTCCCACCTCCCCTTTTACTTCTTCCTCAGCCATTGCCATACACTGCCTCCTGCTGGGATTATTACCTTCTATTTATAACTATCCTTGCCAGCATCATTTTTCTCAGGTATAGAGTTGGTAATGTTACTGCCAAATCCCTGAATGGTTTCTCCTAACTTTAGGAAAAGTTTATCTCCTTGATATGTAACTTAGTGTCCATAGTGTCCTTGGTATATGACTAGAACAGATTCATCTTCCCATCCTCAGCCACTGTAATCCATACCAACTAAGCAAGCCCAGGGCATTGTTCTCCATCTTTGCTTTTGTTCATGCCATTGCCTAAGCTTGAGATGCCCTCTCTCCACCCCCTGGACCTATCGAAATTTCTAACTCACTACAACAGATATTTGTACACCCATGGTATAGCTGCGTATTCACAAAAGCCAAAAGGTGGAAACAGCACCTGATGAATGGATAAACAAAATGTGGGATATTCATACAACAAAATAGTGCTCAGCCTTATAAAAGGAAGAAGATTCTGATACCAGCTAAAACAGGGACAGGCCTTGAAGACATTATGGGGATTGAAATAAGCCAGTCACAAATACTGTAAGACTCCACTTATATGATGCATGTAACTGAATTCACGGAGACAGAAGTAGAAGAGTGGTTGCCAGGAACTGGGGGGAGAGAAAAATGGGGGAGTTATTGTTTAATTGGTGAAGAGTTTCAGTTTTGCAAGATGCAAAAAGTTCTGGAGATGATGGTGGTAATGGTTTCGCAACAATGTCAATTCACTAAGTGTCACTGAGCTGAACACTTAAGAATGATTAAAATGGCCAATTTTATGTATATTTTAGCATAATTTAAATTTTTTTCTAACTCACTTTTTGTTACATATATTAAATACCAGGGACTATGCTAGGCACTGGGAATACACAACTTGATAAATAAAGTGCTGCCTGTCCCACTGAAAAGAGAAGCTTCAGTTCTATCGCTACATGGAAAACTCAGGTGGTTACACTGGAAATTTAAAGCCTTCTTCTGCCTCCGTACCTCTGTTAGCACTTGTCATATCTTGCCCTATAGGGTGGTGGTCCTTGTAAACATTTGTCTCTGTATAGAGATAATAAAATACCCTAAGGTCAGGAGCTCTGTCTTATCTATTCATTTATTTCCATCTATCATAGCACTTAATACAGTTCATTGCACATAATGGGAGCTCAATAAATACTTGTGGAGTAGAACAGAAAATAATGGAAGTTAAATCCAGCCGTCAGTGATGTTCTGGGCCGGAAATGACCACCTCATCCACAGGCCTTCCTTCGAGCGGGCGTACTGACTGACCAATAGCATTCTCCACCACCACTGCCAACAAAACAAAACAACAAACAAACAAAAATCAAAGGAAAGCCCCAGTTCAAAAATACAACTCCCTCATTCAATACCTGGTACTCTAGCTGTCTGAGATTCTATTTATGATTTTTAGTAAATGTGGCTATCATCTCATATCTGCATTCATTTTCTAAAATTTTACATTTAAAGCTGTGATTTAAACATGGATGGATGGCTTGGACACATCTGAATATTTACAACCAGAGCTGTGAGCCACCCATTAAGAGTTTTGGGAGAAAGAGGTATAGCCACCAACAGCTGGCATCCTCCGTGACCTGACCTACTGGAGTCTGGAAGAGTCTGTCTCATAGCTGGTTTGGTTTTCAGTACGTGGCAATAATCAGCACCAACAGCACTTAGGAATTTATAACTTTCTATCCTCTGATGAACCTTTAATTATAAATAATCTAGGTAGCAACAGGCACTTAAGCCGCCTTCCTGAGTGCAAGGAAAAATTTTTCCTCATCAGGATGGGATTTTTCTTTTCATTTTCAGGAGGAGTCTTTACTCTCTAGATGAGATCTAGGCCCCGTGGTGCTTAATAATTATAGTTAAAATTTACATTGTGATTACTGTGCGCTAGGAATTGTGCTAAACACTTCATTTGTATTATCTCAGGCTTCTTAACAACCCTATGAGGTGGCAAGGTGGATCTCTTGCTTGTGACTGCCCCCAAATTCCTTTCTCGTCATTCATTGGCAGCGCCACGCTTTCCCTTTAAGGAGCTCCCAGCCTCATTCTATGTAGTCTTGGGAGCCTCTCAATTCTAAAGCTTCCTGACATCAAAAAATGGGTATGTGCTGGAAGTGAGGCAATTAGACTCTGTGAGGAGTATCTGGTTCATGGGCCACGTGACAAGGGTATGGTGGCTGTAGGTAGATTATTTCAAAGTGCCCTCTCCCAAATTCCCTGCAAGATTTCCTGGTGCCTGTTATCCCCAAGGCCTGGGCATTTATCTTCTCTTTCAATCTTCAATGTACCAAATTTTGTTCCAAAAAATGTTTCCTTCTTTAAAATAATCTAACATTAGCCAGAGCCAGTTTCTTATAGCCTAAAAGTCTTCCTAATAATTTAGTATATTTGTTTTCTATTGTTATATAATAAATGATCCCAAACGTTGCCGTTGAAAACATCACACATTTATTTCCTCCCGATTTCTATGGCTCAGGACTCCACCAGACATAGCTAAACTGGGTCCTCAGCTCAGGGCCCCACAGGGCTGCAGTCCAGGAGCTGGCCAGGGCTAAGGTCTCAGCTGAGGCTCTGAGTCCTCTCCCAAGCTCACCTGATTGCTGGCAGAATTCTGCTCCCTGTGGTGATAGAACCGCAGTCTCTCCTTCTCGCTGGCTGTCAGGTGGGGCTGCCTATATTAGCCTTAAAGGCCCCTGCAGGTCTCGCCACATGACCCCAAGCGTAGGCTTCTCACCACATGGCAGTTTGCTTCTGTAAGCCCAGCAGGAAAATCTCCCCCACTTTGCGTGTCTCTCTTCAGAGAAACACTGACCTCTTTTAAAGGACTTACCTGATTAGGGCAGGCTCACCCAGAAAAAAAACACACCTCCCTTATGATTAAATCAAAGAAGATGATTTAGAACCTTAATCAAATCTGAACATATCCCTCCACTTTTGTCATATAGCATACTCTAATCACCAAGGTAAAATCCCATCACAGGTCTCTCGCACAGTCAAGGAGAAGCAATTAGGGGGAGGCTTTTGAGAGGAACTTACAATTTTGCCTAACACAAATAGCTGCTCTTATTACCCCCATCTTACAAATGAATAAACTGAGGTTTATAGAGGTTAAGTCATCTTCCCATTAACAAACTTCTAAATGGTCATGTCAAGATTTGAACAGGCCTATCGCCAGTGCTTACACTAAGTCACGATGTTCTTGAAATAATTTGTATCTTCTTCATCTAAATCAGTGGTTCTCAACCTTCTGGCCCTTTTAACACAGTTCCTCATGTTGTGACCCAACCATAAAATTATTTTTGTTGCTACTTCATAACTGTAATGTTGCTACTGTTATGAATCATAATGTAAATATCTGATATGCAGGATGGTCTTAGGTGACCCCTGTGAAAGGGTCGTTAGACCACCAAAGGGGTTGCGACCCACAGGTTGAGAACCGCTGATCTAAATCTTCTTGTACTTGCCAAAACTTTATGTTTTAAGAGTTTGTCTAGCTTCCTCTTTCCGCCTGTTCTGAATACCTTAGTTCTCTATATCACACACCTTATCAGCAATCGGGGCAAATCACTGCAGGGATACTAACGCATTTGACAAACACCTATGGAGCACTGGCTTACTTCGGTGACTGTGCGATGGCTTGGAAAACCACATGGGACCCTAAGAAACCCATTTTCTAGCAGAAGACACAGGAATAAAGGTGTACACAGAAGAAGGAATAATGAATTCTGACCGCAATGGGTGGAGATAAGTCTTCTCAAAGGAAATGGACAGGACCTGGCCTTACAGAAAAGTGAGGATGTGGAGGAAGCTCAGGGGACCTTTTCGGAGCTCCATCTTTTTGTGAGTTTCTCCTCACTGGATCCTTGCTCATTGTCAGTGGACACACAGTAAGCTTTTTCAGAATCAACAGATGATCACTTACTCCACATCTTGAGATTCTGTTTTCTTTGGTTGAACTAAGGCAGTTTGGAAACCAAGGAAAATAAATTAATTTTGCTCAAAATGTAGAAAAATAGTTTTTCATGCTGAATAATTCCATCGAAAGCATGCTTTCACAGTTTATTGACTGCTACTTTCTTATGTGATTTATCATATTGCTCCTTGGAGATTCCATTTACTACTTCCTTAGGCTGAAGATGCCATTGATGGCCAATAAGGTAACTAGCACTAATATCACTAAAGAAGTAGAGAAAATAGCATTCTATACGATATCAAGCCATAGAATATTTCCACATTGGAAATATAATGTGTATTTGTATCATTAGAAATTTTATATGAAGCAGTAACTCAAATGATATTAAAAATAGTGCTGTTTAAAGTAGTTGCTGAGAGGTTTGGGATGTTTAAATTAAAAATTCCATGTACCCAGAGCTCCTATTCCAGCTAAATTTGTCCTTCTATTTATTCATTATTTCAACACTTATTTATTGAGTACCTACTAAATATTCCAGGTACTGTATTAGGTTCTGGGAATAAAGCATTGAATAAGACACATTACCATTCTCCTCAGGATGTAAATGTAACAGCTATTGTCAATAAATAGGCAATTATAAGACACTAGAGGCCCGGTGCACGAATTTGTGCATGGGTGGGGTTCCTCGGGGTGGCCTGCGGGAATTGGGCCCCAGCTCGTGCCCCCAGCCTTGCAGCCCCAGCTAGTGCCCTCAGCCTTGCAGCCTTGCAGCCCTGAATGGCACCCTGTCCAGCTCCCTCAGCACCTGGGAGCTGAGCTGTGGCCCTGCCCCCTGCCGCTGCTGCTGGTCACCATCTGCGAGGCAATCAGCAGGGTGATTGGGCGCCCGCTCACACACGCGTTGGCCTGGTACTGCCTGCTCACCTGCTCCACCATCCGGCCGTGGTCCCACTCTCATTGGGGCCCATCACAGCCGGCAGCACCTCCACTGCCACCTGCTGCCAGCACCACATCGATGCCCGCCATGTTCCGCGCTGCCCCCTGGTGGTCATCGCATGTCATAGAGAACAGCATATTAGGCTTTTATTATATAGGATTATAATGTATGCTATGGTGGAGAAAGTACAAAGTGCTGTTGGAATATGAAGGAAAATAATTTTGTTGAGTTTAAGGCAGACTTGTGAGCTTTTTCCGAGGAGCTGACATTTTAGTTGACATATGAAGACAGAATGGAAGATATGGGACAGCCTGTAAGGAGCAAAGATCAATAGAGACCCCCCATCCTCCAAAAAATAGTGATTACGCTGTAACCGGTTTGGCTCAGTGGCTAGAGCGTCGGCCTGCGGACTGAAAGGTCCCAGGTTCGATTCCGGTCAAGGGCATGTACCTGGGTTGCGGGCACATACCCAGTAGGGGGTGTGCAGGAGGCAGCTGATCGGTGTTTCTCTCTCATCGATGTTTCTAACTCTCTATCTCTCTCCCTTCCTCTCTGTAAAAAATTAATAAAATATTTTTAAAAAATAGCAATTGTTATCTGGGAACAGAGAGACGGTAATTGAAGACTTTCGTTTCTTTTAATTACTTGAAAATGTTAATATTTTAAAAAAATCTATCCCCATACAGACAGGCATTTCACTAAATCACCAGCTCCTATCTATGAAATACAAGCACTTACCTGCAGAGTCTACGCAAGAACTCCAAAACTGATCTTTCTTATCTGTGACAGTCTTTGCCTGGAATCCACCTCCACCGGGCTCTGAAGTCTTGTCTCTGTAATGACGTGCGCCATCTCCCCGACTGGCCACTGTGAAGTAAGCATTCACAAATGCCGGGGCTTCGTGTTCACTGGTGCGGTCAGTGCCAGCTGCTCAGGGCCTCCGGCGGAAGTTGCCAAATCATTTCAACTACATACCAAACAAATGAGAAAAATGTATGACTCTTCCAAATTACATTCATGATATGGGACATTTATGGACAATCCACAATATAGCTTGTATATTACAGTAAGTTTTATGGCTTAAATTTTTTCTTTAAAAATCAATTTTTGCCCCAATCATGTAGGGTGTGTGTTTATGTACATACCATTCAACTCTGCTATAGTCACTTGACCACAACTCACATACAACATTGATGTAGTTATTTGTGAAAAGTTGTAATAGATAACTTATTTTTTTCTAAAAAAAACATGAGTTTAGGGGAAGGGAAGAAGAAAAAAAAGATAAAAAAGCAGAAGCTTATACATTTTGCAACATATATCAAAATTACAAATGCAGTTCAATCTTCTGGTTTCAATGTTTTTATTGATTTTTTTAAATTGATTTCAGAGAGGAAGGGAGAGATGGAAACATCGATGATGAGAGTGAATCATTGATCAGCTGCCTCCTGCATGCCCCCTACTGGGGATCAAGCCCACAACTCAGGCATGTGCCCTTAACTAGAATCAAACATGGAACCTTTCAGTCTGTAGACTGACGCTCTATCCACTGAGTCAAACTGGATGGGGCACAGTTAAATCTTTGACCAGCATTTCTATTACTATCCTAAAGACCTTCGCATACATGTGGGATATGACATAGGTACAAAGTTATTAACCGTGGCCTTGTCTGTAAGAATAAAACATTCAACAACATGGCCTAACTTTTAAAATTGTGGCAGATTCTTAGAAGAAGATAATATGTAGCCATAACAAGAATAAGGAAGGTCTATATATCCTGATATGGAATAATTCTGAAGACATATTGTTAAGAAAGCAAAGTGCAGGATCAGTGAGTACAGGGTGTTTGTATAAGAAAAGGAGAAAACATAAATGTACTACCATAGACTGAATGTTTGTGTCCCCTAAATTTTATTTGTGGAGACCTAATCCCCAACATAATGGTATTAGGAGGTGGGGCCTTTGGGAAGTGATTGGATCTTGAGGGCAGAGGCCTTAGGAATGGGTTAGTGCCTTGACAGAGACTCCTGTGAGGACACAGCAAGGATAAACCCATTCCATGTTAACTTAAATAACACATTTTTATGAAAAAAAAAACAAAAAACACACACCTAGATTTTCCTAAGTAAAACATTAAGAGGTGTGTATTTATGCAAATATCCTGAATATCTGACTTAATAGAACACTTGAAATCTCATATCTGCGTCTGCATTCAATCTATTGTGATATGCTCTGGTAGAAGTATCAGAAGAAAATCTGGTTTCACAAATATAAAAGGTTGGAAAACAGAAATATTTTAAAAGCCTTTTCAGAAAATTATAGCTATTCTTCTTCAATATTATACCCAAACTTGACAACTAGTAGTTTCTATTTATTTGTTTGTTTGTTTTTGACAACTAGTAGTTTCTTAAAGTTTAATTGCAACATAGTTTTTAAAAGTATACCAAAGAACTATTTATATACCATGTTACATACATTGAAATCCATTGGTCTGCCTTCCACTTGGAATGCTTCTTTTACCCAGGCATGACTTTTTAAGGTCATGCATTGGTCATTTGTGAAATATTGGTTTACTGAGTTATACAAATCTTTTTAAATGTTAACATGTCATTTCACAATATTAAAAAATTTTATTTGCTGTATCACCACCAATTTCATCGGAGAGTTTCTAGATTGGGGGAAGCTAATGAGCTTGCAATAATAGATACATGTTCTCCAAAATTCTAATTTTCACTTAAAACCTCAAATTTTATAGTTTGTGGCTCATATTGTCACTTGTGTTTCTTGAAGTAACAGGCACATTTTGTTCATTTTTAAGAAAATGTTTGCCAAACGTTCATATGAATAACCATACTTTGTCATTCTCTCAAGAAAAAACGGTGCTCTATGAAAAATGCAGCTGGTTGTGTTTCAACAACCACTCAAGTGTGTTTCCTTGAGACAACCTGGTTCTTCGGTGCGCAGCAAAGTGCTTAATATGTACTTCCCTGCGTGTCGGAGGGAATATTAAAAAGGTACTCAAGAGTAATTATTAGATTTTCCTGCTTCGTTGAGGACATTCTTAAGTGAAACTAATGCTTTTATCCATGAGTACGTGGCCGGAGAGAATACAATATGCCATTGTCTTGATTCATGTCAAGATGCCAGTGGTTCGCCCTGACCGGTTTGGCTCAGTGGATAGAGCGTCGGCCTGTGGACTGAAGGGTCCCGGGTTCGATTCTGGTCAAGGGCATGTACCTTGGTTGCAGGCACATCCCCAGTGGGGGGTGTGTAGGAAGCAGCTGATCGATGTTTCTCTCTCATCGAAGTTTCTAACTCTCTATCCTTCTCCCTTCCTCTCTGTAAAAAGTCAATAAAATATATTTTAAAAAAAGATGCCAGTGGTTTTATCCACCATTACTTCTGAATGACCCGTGCAAATACCAACAGTGAAAATGGCCATGTCTCACTATCATTGTGAACCTAGTTTTGATCTCATAGACCCTTTCAAAGCATCTTGGGGAACTCCCAGAGGTTCACAGATCACACTTTGATAAGCATTGGCATGGACAATTTCTAGAGGAATGTATTAGAAATTGGTAACATTATTTGCCTTCAATGAAGAGCCCTTGATAATTAGGGGGCAGGTGTGGAAGGAAGATGTTTCACTATATATGCTTTTTACTTTTTGAATTTGAATGAAGGGAATATATTAACCATCCCAAGATAAATTTTAAAATGATCTTAAAGAGCATAAGAAATTTAAAAGCTGGACCAAGAAAAGTGAGGTGACAACTTATACTCATACAAGGATAGTATTCTGCATGGCTGCGTAGTTGCAAAGGAGTGGCTGGTACAGAACTCAGATGATTTTGGAATCATGGCTCACAAGGAGGCTTAGCCTGGAGTCACTGGTTAGGCTTACACTCAAACTACTAATTGGGCCTGGCTGGCATGGCTCAGTGGTTGAGCAGTGATCTATGAACCAGGTAGTCACAGTCAGGGCATATGCCCGAGTTGTAGACTCAATCCCCGGTGTGGGGCTTGCAGGAGGCAGCTGATCAATGATTCTCTCTCATCATTGATGTTTCTATCTCTCTCTTCTTCTCCCTTCCTCTCTGAAATCAATAAAAATATATTAAAAACAAACAAAAAAGCACTACTAATTGGTACATTTCAGGTATGAAGAGTAAACCATAAATCGCAAACAATTAAGGACACGCAATACCCTGATTACCACTGACTTTTCTTTCCCCAATAGTCCCATTCCTACTCCCAAGCAATAAATCTACAGGACAAAGTTAAGTACTGGTGACACAGCAGGAGATTCCCTTTTCCATATACTAAGCATCACGTTAACCTGCATCCTAACCTTAGCCTACCTGACCCAGCCTGCCCTTCCAACATCTAAACTAAAGCAACAGTCACAAACACAGATGCCCAGAGGCTCCAGCAGGTAATGTCAATGCACAAAGCAGGCTAAGAAAAGGAAAGCCATTGTTCTCTCAAATTATCTTGCATATGTCCACTTACGGTAGAGGTAGAACATAGGAAATATGTCATGTTCCTCATGGTTCTACCATAAGGAAAACAAAAGTTCAGGTGTGACAATGAATGGGAACTGACAGCTGGCCTCTGTGAGAGAAGAAGAGTGAGTAACTGGTGGGGACCCTGTGAGCTGGAGAGCACAGGCCCGTGTCAACAGGAAGCTTGTTCCTTGGCTCTCCTTAGCAGCTCTGGACCTGCTGTCGCCATTGGAAATGTGCATTTGGTGTGATTCTCATATCGCTCATTTTATTATTTATTTATTTACTAGGGGCCCAGTGCGCGAAATTCATGCAAGAGTAGGTCTTCCTTCCCCCGGCTGCTGGCACTGGCTTCCCTCTGGAACCGGGGACCCGGGCTTCCCTCACAGCCCTGGCTTCATCTGGAAGGTTGTCTGGAAGGATGTCTGGTCTAATTAGCATATTACACTTTTATTATTATATATGTATGTATGTATGTATGTATGTATTTATTTATTTATTATCTTCACCCGGGGATATTTTTCCATTAATTTTTAGAGAGAGTGGAGGGGAGAGGGAAAGACAGAGAGAAATATCGATGTGAGAGAAACACATCGATTGGTTGCCTCCTGCACCCGCCCTGACCAGCCGGGCCAGGGAGGAGCCTGCAACCGAGGTACATGTCCTTGACCAGAATCAAACCCAGGACCCTTCAGTCCACAGGCTATGCTTTATCCACTGAGCCAAACCAGCTAGGGCTCATATTGCTCATTTTATAAAAAGATGAAATCTGGGTTGTTATGGGATATTTCCTAATTTTTAAAAATAAGCAACTAATTGGAAAATAACTTCTTTTAATGATACCAGTATGCTGTTTTTGTATGTAGACAAGCACTATGTTGGCCAAAGAAAATGTGCCTGTGGACTGATTTCACACTACAGGCTTATAGCTTGACATCTCTGATCTAAATTAACTTTCTAATATCTCTTTGAATACCATTTGGGCCTGAAGAGGATTCCAGTGTAGCTGACCTGTTTCTCTTCATCAGGGCAGCTCATTCCAGCCAAGGCTAACTCCCCAATGAGGGGAAAAGAACCACTGACAATTAAAGGTACTTTCCCAAATTAAAGGGGCTCAGCACCCTGACAGGTCCATATCTCACCTGAAGGCTGTGAGCAGCACAGGCAAACTTGAGAACTACAGAGGAAGGGAGCCCTGTTTTGCTATCATATCGTTAATGAGAGACGGGAGCTCAAACAACCATATAGACACACTGCTCTGCAAGACACCATACTGGTCCATCACAAGAAATATTCCAATAAAAAACTTTGTGGCTCAGCCAGTATGGCTCAGTGGTTGAGCATTGACCTATGAACCATGAGGTCATGGTTTGAATCTCAGTAAGGGCACATACCCAGGTTGTGGCTTGATCCCCAGTAGGGGATGTGCAGGAGGCTGCCAATAAATGATGCTTTGTCATCATTGATGTTTCTATCTCTCTCCCTCTCCCTCCCTCTCTGAAATCAATAAAAAATATATTAAAAAAAAATAAAAACTTTGTGATCTTTCACCTCAATCAGACTTAAGGAAGGCAATCCAAGGGAAGTCAACCAATGGCTATATGCCCAGTACTTGGCCAGTATCCAGGGGCCCCAGTAGTGTGGTCCAGTCATAGAAGAAATACTTCTTCATCAAACCAACTGGATATGTGTCTCAGCATAAGGTGCACACCCACAAATTCGGTACTTCTGCATGCGGGGTCACTGCGTCCCATCAAAAACATTTAAAATGGCCCTCTGGAATTTCTAGTGGCTCTACCGTTGGCATAGTAACATCCAAAATACTTCTGCCTTTATTTGGGGAATTTTCAAGAGCAGCGACCTTGCTCCATGTGTACATGGGTGCTGAGCAGTGCAGAGGGTGCTTTCCCAGTCTCCATCTCTCACACACCTAGGCCTGGACTTGGCCACTCATTCGAATCACTCGGCTTTGAATCTGGAGTGCATGAGGCAAAGAACCAGGGTCCGTGGAGAATTCATGCTAGTGGCAGCAGCTGTAGCAAGAGGCATGACAAACAGTCCCAACAGCACTCGGCGCCCTGTGCTGGTAGGGACAGGTGGGTGACCTGCAGCCTCCCTTGCTTAGCCATTCTAACTCCTTGACCCTCCTTTGTTTCTGTTTCCCAGACCTGACATGTTTAGTCTCACTGGAATTTCTGTAGCATTCCAGCAACTCTTCAATAAATTCCTTTTCTGTTTTGATCAGCCTACATTAGTGTCTGTCTTTAAAAGTTTTTCTATTTTTATTGAATTTATTGAGGTGACATTGGTTAATAAAATTATATAGGCTTCAGTTCTACAGTTCTACAATACATCATCTGTATGTGGTATTGTGTGTTCACCACCCTATAGTGTCTATTTAACACTTTGACTGGAAAATAAAATAAAATAAAACTCTGACTGGTACTGCACTTAAAGTATGATTCTCTCTGCGTATGTCTACTTGTATTTTAACTTATTGGTATAGGACCTCCAGCTTTAAACTCAAATTCTGACAGTTGTCTGTATTGCTAACTCTGTCTAGGCTTTTGTCACCCCTATTTGCTTAACAGCGATTCCTCCATTTTAATTTCCTAATAATTCACTCAACAAACATTCATTATGTTAATCATTGTACTAGAATCTGAGGATAAAAAGCGAAAAACAAGACATTGTATTCGCTATCAAGGCATCCAAATTCTAGTGAGGAAGCGAGAGAAGAAAATGACAATGAGGAATGTGGTGGAATAGGGGCGGGCACAAGGTATAGAAATACAGGAGGCACAGAGTGGCACCTGAAGAGTTGGGGCCTTGGGGGTTAGTAGAAGTGACAAGGTGGAAGGGCACAGCCAAACACACAGTAAACTCCAGTATATTCAAGGAGCGTCATGCAGGTCGGCTTTCTGAAGTGACAGGTGAAATGGGCGTGTCGGAGGGCTCCGCTTCTCAATCTTGTGGATCAGCAGAATCGCATAGTGCTTTTCAAATATTAGCTCTCTAGGGCTCTTCCTCCAGGGAATCTGAGTCAATGGGTCTGGAGTGGGGCCTCAGGTGACTCACAGGAAAGGGAAACTTTGTCATGTGGAATGAGGCTGGAGGCAAAAGTCAGGAAGGGCTTTGTATGCTAAAATGTTGGCATTTTATTCTAGTGGCAAGGTGGACCCATTAAAAGATTTTAAGCAGAGCAGTGATAAAATCAGATTTGCATTTTAGAAAGTTCTTTCAAGTAGCAGTAAAAAAAGAAGAAGAAAAAGGAGAAAACTGAGATTAGCAGTCAGGAAATTATCACTAGGGAGACCAAAGAAAGAATCAACAGATAGAACTGAGTGAAGCAGACTTGGTGACTGTTAGCTGTGGGGTTAAGAGAAGAGCAGTCAGAGTTGGTGGCTAGATTTGAGGCTTGTATACCTGTGTAGATAAGGATGCTGTTCACCTGGGTGAGCCCGAAGAGAAACACAAAGCAAAACAAAACCTTAATACAGGGGTTCTCAACCTGTGGGTGCCGACCCCTTTGCGGGTCGAACGACCCTTTCACAGGGGTTGCCTAAGACCATCAGAAAACACATATATAATTACGTATTGTTTTGTGATTAATCACTATGCTTTAATTATGTTCAATTTGTAACAAGGAAAATACATCCTGCATATCAGATATTTACATTACGATTCATAACAGTAGCAAAATGACAGTTATGAAGTAGCAACGAAAATAATTTTATGGTTGGGGGTCACCACAACATGAGGAACTGTATTAAAGGGTCGCGGCATTAGGAAGGTTGAGAACCACTGCCTTAGTAAGTATAATTTTGGACATGATGCATTTGAAGTGCATGCGGGATGACAGCCTGGCTTCTGACATTCATGAGTCTGAGCACATGTCATGGATCGAGAGAGAAGCCATAGACTCCCTGTCCCCTGGATAGAAGGGGAAGGTAAGTCACTGTGCCATTCATAAAACAGGAGTGAAGGCATTGGTAAGGCAGCCACAAAGGCCCATTCCAAGTTGCATATATGTTAGGGAGTCAGTCTCTCCTGAATAGAAACAGTGATCTGAACCTCTTTATTAAAAAAATATATATATATTGATTTCAGAGAGGAAGAGAGAGATAGAAACATCAATGATGAGAGAGAATCATTGATTGGCTGCCTCTGGCACGCCCCCTACTGGGGATCAAGCCCAAAACCTGGTCATGTGCCCCAAAGGGGAACCAAATCATCACCTCCTGGTTCATAGGTAGATGCTCAACCATTGAGCAATGCCAGCCGTGCACGAACCTCCTATTTCTGTGAACTGACCAATGCAAATTTCTAAGTAAATTTATTTGCGATTGTACCAGAAGTGAACAGAGGGAAAATTGAAGAATGCTGAGCAAAACTTGGGGTGCATGGTCCTTCAAGAGGCAGGACAAGGAACAGATACTACTCAAGAGTTATGGAAAAGCAAGTCAAAAGAGATGGGAGGAAAATCAGTAAGGGTAGTATCGCAGAAGTTAATGGCAGAGAGAACTTCAAGGAGGGAACAATCAGCAGAGTCGAATGCTGCAGAAAGACGTGCTAGGATATCTGGAAAAGGTCAGTTGGACATAGCTCCTCATTCATGTTAGAAACTGTTGGAGGGTGGGTGCTATTGCTCCTGCAGCCTGCTTGATACGCACTCTCCTAACCTCATGATTTGTGTTTGATTGAGGGAGGGAGAAGTACTTTTGAACTGCAAAGCTCATTGGCATCATCCCTTCTCAAGGCCTACACACTACACAAGAATGATCGCAAGTCTTAACAGAAGCATCCAGACACAGGCCTCTAAAATAATCAAAAGGAAAAGAGTAAAAGGGGTAAAACTCTTTAGCTTAGAGCTGTGAAGGCTGAGAGGGCTGTGATTGAGGCATCCAAATAGTTATCAAGTCTTCTCCATTCTACCTCTGCAAGTATCTCATGCCCATTCTCTTATTTCATTCTCACTTCCACTGGCCTTGTCCAGTCCCCAGACAACTCCTTCCCTCAGTGTGCTTCAGCCAATCCACCCCCCACACTGACCTGCTCATGCAGCGCTCCCCTCTGACCCCTTAGCATCTCTTTCCCTCCCACAGAACCACTAAGGACTTGCGCTCTGAGATTGCCTTGGTTGCGTTCCTGCTCTGCCACTTATCTGTCATTGCGATTTTGGGCAAAAACTAGTGTGTGTGTGTGTGTGTGTGTGTGTGTGTGTGTGTGCGCGCGCGAGCGCGCGCGCCTTACTTTTATCAACTGTAAAAAGGGTGATAATAGTGTTTACCTCATAGGAACGTTATGACAATTAAACAAGCTGTACATGGAAGGTGTACGGTAGCAGCTATGTGAAGTTAAACAATTAATTTCACCCATATTCCTGCTTTCCTATCTATAAAATGCCTATGAAAATCTTTATCAACCTCACATTGTTATGGGGATGAAATTAGAAAATGCTCTTAAAATAAATCAACATAGTGCCTGGTACATGCTAAATGTTAACAAATGGTAGATGCTACGAGTTTTAAATCCCAAGTAAAGTGGCACCTGTATCATAAAGTCACGATCCCGAGTGAAAGTAAATCATTTCCTGCTCCATGCTCTACTCTTCATTTTAGTTTTATATGGCAATTATTCTCCTCTCTTTTTCACTCTATCTTTTTGTTTTCTATTCTTTTTTTTTAAATTATTATTGTTACTTATTCACATTTTCCTCCTACCCTCCAGATTATTAGATTGAGGAGAGACTGAGAACCATATTTTACTAATCTTTCTAACAATGATTTTGAAATTCACATAGTAGGCTCTCATTAATCGGTTGTTAAATGACTTCATTTTAAATACACATTGTAAATTTTAATGATACGTAGTACAGATGCAATGAAAATGCAGAAAAACTCTGTACACTTGAGTATAAATTGAAGCAATCTTTTGGAAGAAAAATATGGCAACTAGAGTTCCCCAAAATAGGGTATATTGATAGGATGTTGATATGATGAAATAATGTAGAATATTGTCTATGCCATATTAAAAATATATACACACATACACATATATGCTGATATTGCAAGATCTCTAAAATGTATCATAAGAATAAAAAGGTATAAAGCAATGTAAATTTTATGCTCCCTTTGTGTAATATTTTAGCAAGATAGATGTGAATTTATGCAGATTTATGCTTTTTTAAATTAGGAAGTATAATAAGCAATTGTTCCCTTGGAGAGAGTGGTGGGGGAAAGGAAGAAGGGAACTGAGGCTTTTCACTTTCCATTTCATAACTTTCTGCATTGTTTAAATTTTATAACCTTATACATACATTACTCTTTATTAAAGTGTTGATGGGGAGGGAGATTAGGGGTTACCCATTCTTTGTTGTTTTTATTCTTTGTACCTCAATGTATTTTTGAAAATGTATTGCCCAAATTTCCTCACAGCAAATGCGTTTAAAAACCATATTTTAATAGTTGTATAACGTTCTGTCATGTGACTTATATCATGATGTGTTAGCCCTTTTGCCAAGTATTTAAATTATTTACAATGTTTTGGTGATTAAAGTGCTGAAATGAGTATCTGATTCTTCCTTTAGGTCTGGAAGTGGCCTTGCTGAGGCAGGGGGAAAATTTTGCCATTGGTAACCCTTCTAAGAACAGTAGGTCTTAGGATACTTTCCTGGACACCTTGAAGGTCTTACTATGCAACCTTGGAATTAGAAATTTGGGAGAGCTGAAACGCTCTACACAATAGAGAAGAATTTTGGGCCTCCAGAGGCAATGGTGGTGGGGATGGGATGGAGAACAGAGAGAAATCAGAATAAAACTGTGCTCCAGGGTGTGACTCCAGCCCTTGGAGTGGATTTCTTTCGGAGACTTGTGAAAAAGCTGACTTGTCGGGAAGAGAAACAAAGACAGCATACAAACAGGAGCCTGAGGCCACTTACCACCTAGCATGAACCTGGGGAATTAACAGGAACCATGGGGAGGCTGTGGAGTTTCACCAATCAGGTTGCGGGGCATGGAAGCAGATGTTAACTAGCTAGCTTTTTCAAGGGTCAGGACTTTCCATCGCCTCTTTGCAGCACACACCTCTCCTCTAGATGGCCTCTGTGTATAATAAAATCTGGGGATTTACCTGACCACACTGCCTCTTGGAGAGGATGCACACATTATGCTTTTGCCAGATGTGGAGGAACAGTCCAGAATCACCTCACCATCACCAATAGTGGACATTATAGTTTTATAATTGTTAGCAATTTAACAGAAAAAAAGTTTTTTCATTGTGTATTTACATGACTTTGGGTTTAGAGAGGTTAACAATTTTTTCATATTCATTTCATGGAGAAAATAGAAGCCATCAAATAGGACTTTTGTTATCATCCCACAATGACATAACAATAGCTATAGCACTTGGTATGTGTCAAATATTGGTAAATGTGTCAGATATGTGTAAAGTGGTCTTATAAATTTTAACTGATTTAAAAATTCATAAGACAAATCGATAACATAGGTAATATTTTTTCCTCATTTCACAGATGAAGAAATTAAAGTCCAGAAAGAGCAAGACTTGGGCAAGCCAATGAATGGAAGAAGTTGTATTTGAGCCTATGCTAATAGTCTGGCTCCTAATCTTTCAACCATGCTGTTTTTTCCCTTTTTCCATCCTGTACAAACCTATCTCATTTTTATACTTCCACTGCTTTAGCCTCTTAAAGTGTCAAAGACCAATCCTTCCATTCTCCTTTGGATTGCATCACTCCTTACCATTTAAGAGCTCTTATCTGTCAATTTTCTTCTTTCTTGTTCATCTTCAACCTCCATTAAGCCCTGATAGCACTCACCTTAAAAACAAATCACACTAAAAAGCAAATGAACATGCTCTGACCCATTTGGCTCAGTGGATAGAGCGTCGGCCTGCGGACTGAAGGGTCCCAGGTTCGATTCCAGTCAAGGGCATGTACCTTGGTTGCCGGCACATCCTCAGTGGGGGGTGTGCAGGAGGCAGCTGATCGATTTTTCTCTCTCATCGATGTTTCTAACTCTCTATCCCTCTCCCTTCCTCTCTGTAAAATATCAATAAAATATATTTTTTTAAAAAGCAAATGAACAATAACAACAAAATCTGTCAAACCTACATTTCCTTCCAGCTACCACAGGTTTTCTCTATAATATTGTCCATTCACAGCCTCAACATTTTCATCTTCCATTACTTCTCAACACCTCCCAGTTTGCTTCAATCAGCCCATTAAAACAGTATTTGACAAATACATCAATGACTTTATTTTTTCCAAATTCAATGGATCCTTCTTTCACTTAATTTGTATTTGATACAGTTGGCCATTCCTTCTACCTGATAGGCTACATTCTGGTTTTCATCTTTCCCATCTCTTCTTAGACTTCTGTGTTCGCAATTCTTCCCATGCCTAATGGCTAAAATTTAACTTCCCTGAAAATTTAGACCTCTGTGATCTCTCTTCTTCTTACTGAACATATCCTTTCAAGTTTACCACATCCAGGCTTATAATATTATTTATCTGATTATTTTTCTGTAATTATTTTATCTTACATGCCAGTTCCACTGGAATATGCTCAGATATCTCTAACTTAACCTATCAAAATTGAATTATTCATTTTCCCTCAAAATCAGAAAACTCTTTCCCTACCTTCTACACCCAGTAAATTCTATGAGGTCAGGGACCAAGATTATTTTGATCACCACTTTATACCTAGAACTTAGTATAGAGTCATTCATACATAGTAGGCCCTCAGTAAATATTTAATGAGCAAATGAATGCATAATATTTTGTTTGATATAATAATTCAGAATCCAAACTTATTTACCTATGGACCTATAATTGATTAATAACATGTACCCAGAATTAGTAGAAGAAATAATGTATGTAATGAATGAGTTTGAAAATCAGAAAAGGACTTGAGACATTTTTCTATACATAAGTCTTAGAGTTGAAAAGAAACATAACTTAAATCTCTTGTTTTGTAGGTGAGGAAACTAAGGATAGTGCATTTGCCCAATATGATATCAGTTTTGACAGAGCTGAGGTAGGACCCGAAGGTCTTATTACCACATAAGACTATTGGCAAAAAAGTCCTTTCAGCTTTCCTTTACATAAAAATGTCTTCGTCTTGCTAAATCCTGAGGGATATTTTGGCTAGATATAGAATTCTGAGTTAATAAATTTTTTTCTTTTCAGTACTTTAAAGATAGTGTTCTATGTCATCTGGCCTAATCTGTAGTCATTCAGATCATTACTACTCTATAAATGTGTGATTTTTAAAAAAATGACTTCTCTTAAGCTAAAAAAAATCTTTGTCTACCGTTTGATCATAATGTTTCTAGGCTACAATTTTTTTTGAATTTATCCTGTTTGAAGTTCTCTGACCTTCTTGAATCTGTTAATTTATGTCTTTCAGAAGATTTAGGAAATTTTTGAACATTATTGTTTTAAAAATGCTTCTTTCTGTTCTATTTCTTATACTTGGATTCCAATTACAAATACATTAGATCTTTTGATATTTTCTATAGGCCTCAAAGGCCTTTTATTTATTTATTTATTTATTTATTTATTCATTTATTACCATTTTTTTTTCCTTTTTGTTCTCTAGATTGGAAACTTTTTATTGATCTAATTTAAAGTCACTAACTTTTTTTCTATCAATTGTATTCTGCTATTTAGACTAGTCAGTGAAATTTTATTAGTTTTGTGTTTTAATTCTAAAACTTTCCATTTGGCTATTTTTTTGCAATATATTTCTCTGCTGAGACTGCCTTTATTTCATTCATTGAAGGTATGTTCATCGTTACATCATTGAAAATTATAACTACTATATCGGTAAAGTCCTTGCCTGAGAACTCTGATATCTTGGTAATCTCAGAATTGGCATTTGATGATTGCTTTTTTTCTCCTGAGAATGGGTCATATATTTCGGGTTATTTATATGGCAAGTAATTTTGGGTTATACCTTGGACATTATGACTCACATGATGTAGACTTTGGGTTCTATTATAATCCTCTAGAGCAGTGGTTCTCAATCGTGGCTGCACATTAGAATCATCTGGGAATCTTTTTAAAATCCTGATTTCTTGGCCTCATCCTCTGGAAATTCTGTTTCTTTGTTATGGGGTGGGGCCACAACATTAGTAACAAAGTAACAGAATTCCCGGAAGATGAGGCCCAGAAATCAGGATTTTAAAAAGATTCCCAGGTGATTCTAATGTGCAGCCAAGGTTGAGAACCACTGCTCTAGAGACTGTTGATAGTTTTGTCTGAGCAGGCAATTAATCTAGTTGGGTTCATTTTGAGGGGTGATCCAAATCTCTATTTTTTTTGAGCCTTTGCCATTACTGTTTTGGGTCTGTTCTGGACATATATAGTTCTAGGAATCAAAATTAGGTGATTCTCTTCCCCAGCTCTCTCTTGTTCAAGATTCCTCTTCGCTTTCTGGCTTGCGTAGGCTACTTTCCATCTTTCCTTTACCAAGAAGTATGTCAGGACTTCTCTGGGATATTTGGCTGCTCACACTTTTCCATGATTGTGACTCTATCTTAGGAAATCTTCAAACAGCAACAGCAAAAATCACAGTAAACTCACCCCACCAGCCACAGTACACTCGCCCCTGTGCCCGTCACTCTCTAAGTTTGATTGCTCTCCACAATCTGCATGTTTTTCTTTTACTCTTCAGAGCACTCAGGTAGTTGTTTTTAATATTTTGCTTATAGTTCATCACTGTGATCAATGGGAGGATGAGTTTTAGAAGGTTTACATTGACTTAGCAGGATTAGAACCAATTTAAATGATGTTTTGTGAAGATCAGTACGTTTTAATTTTGATGAAGTCTTCTAAATTATTTTTTTTAAGTTTTATGTTTAGTGAGTTTTTTGTCTTGTAAATGATATCTTTGTTTATTGAAAAGATCATGAAGTCTTTCATTTATGTTTTCCTTCCAAATTTTTATGCCTTTCAGTTTTCCTATGACCTGTTAATTTCTGTATGAGGTACAAGGTAAGGATCAAGGTTCATTTTTTAATGCAGATAAATATTCAATTTTTTTCGACACTATTTCTTGAAAATACTATTTTTTTTATGAAACTACTTTTGGGAACTCATCAACTGATCATATATGTATAAATCTTCTAGATTCTCTATTCTGTTCCATTCATCTGTATGTCTATGTTCATAAAAATTTATTTGTGTAAACATGTTTCCTTTGTGTGAAATATTTTTGTATACTTCTAAGTGGTTAGCCATTCATCTATCTCTTTTTTTAGCTGTTCTTTCAATCCTTTTGTCCATTTTAAAATTGAGTTTATTATCATTTTATTATTACTTGTAAGAGTTATTTATAGATGATAACTATCAAGCCTTTATATACTTTGGAAACACTTCCCCACTTGTGGTTTGCCTGTTTATTTTCTTAACAATGTACTTTGATAAATAGTAAATATTAATTGGGTCAATATTTAGTTTACGCTTATTGCCTCCTATGACCTAAGGAAATTGTGCCTACCATCAAATCAAAAAGATATTGTCACATGTGTTTTTATAAAAGTATTATGGATTTAATTTTTTGTGCAGGTCTATAATCCTTCTTGAGTTAATTTTTGTATGTGGTGTGAGATAGGTCTCTACTTAGTGTTAATTTTGCTTATTTTTTATTTGTAGAACTTCTATTTAGTCCATTATTGAATCTGCAATATCACTTATTATAGCTTTCTCTTCCTTATGGATATCTTCAAGCCTCTTTATAATTATGTATACATACCAAGCGCTGTTGCTTTAGATTCTGTGTCTAATGATTTAACATATGAAGTATCTGTGTATCTCTTTCTGCTGTTTGTTGCTTCCGTTGGTTCTCAGGCATGGAGTTTCATTCCCTTATTTGCCTCCTTACTGTGTGTTGGAAATTATAGTTGTAAAATTTCTGTGGAAATAATCGGAGATCTACAGCGAAGTTACCTTTGTTCAGAGAGGATTTATTCTTGCTTCTGTCAGACACTTGGGGGCACTGCCAGACTAAGGCTGCAGTAAACCACCACTCCACGTAATCTGAGCTTGGGTTTTAAATCTACTTCAGAGTTTCATTTTGTTTTAACTTTTGGTTCACCCTAACCTTGATGTCCTAGCCCATAGGGGTGCCAGGTGATTGTAAGGAGGACTCCTATCTTGAATGAGTTATGGGTTTTGATCTCTTTCCCCTCACCCCATGAGTTGTTAAAACTAAACTACCTTTCAAAGATCAGAAAATGCCATAAAGGCAAAGGCATTTTTGAGTTGACAGAACTACCTTGGTGCCTATTTTCTTTCAGTTTGGGCCTTGAAATGTTTTTGCTTTCTTATTATATCATCTATGCTTTTAGGAAGATATTTTTTTTACATTTTATCCAGGCTCTGTGGTTATATCTATACGTGGTTATGTCAGGAGTTGATCTGAGTTTATCTGAATAACACAATGTATAACTGTGTATCTGACAATTTCTCCCCCCCCCCAAGTGATTAACCACTTAGTCAACAACTAAGGAAGATGTACCTTTTCCACATAGGTTCCAAATGTCACATTTATGTTTCACTCAACAAATACATCGGTCTGCTTCTGACCCTTTTCTCTGCTCTCATTTTTTACTATTCCCAGCGAAGACCACCACAAGAAGCCTTCCTATCCTGACTCCATTTTTTTGGCCTTTTAAACTAATAGACTAAATCTTTCAGGTGATGGGAAAGTACTTGCCTCATCTGTTGTCCTAGGACACTCATATATTGCTCATGGGAATGCAAAATAATGCAAGCTTTATAGCAGAGAATTAAGCTATATCTTAAAAAAAAAAATAAGTACTTAGGGAGTATTGCATTGATGCAGAAATACCACTTCTAGGAATTTACCCCAAATTTACACCTAGAAAAAGAAATAAATGCATAAGTATGATGTTCTTTATTGCAGCATTATCTGTAATTGGAAAATACTGAAATGTCCTAAATGCCCATACACAGGGAAATGGTTGAGCAAACTATTATACAACCACACAGTGGAGAACTATGAAGCTACAAAGAAAAGCGAGGAAGATCCCTATGAACCTATACAGATCTCTATGAAATATAGCTAACTAAAAAATGCAAAGTGCAAAAGAGTTTGCATAGTATACTACTTATTTTATAAGAAGAGAAATAAGAACATAGATGTGTATTTGCGTATTTTTGCAAAGAGAAACATAGAAAGAATAAACCATAAACTTATAAAGTTTGTTTCCTTTAGAGGTTGATGGGAACAGGGCAAATGAACCAATTGATATTTTAATTATTCAAAATGTGAAATTAAACTTCAAAGGGTAAAAAAGTAAACCATTGCCCTAACTGGTTTGGCTCAGTGGATAGAGCGTTGGCCTGTGGACTGAAGGGTCCCAGGTTCGATTCCAGTCAAGGGCATGTACCTTGGTTGCAGGCACATCCCCAGTGGGGGGTGTGCAGGAGGCAGCTGATCGATGTTTCTCTCTCATTGATGTTTCTAACTCTCTATCCCTCTCCCTTCCTCTCTGTAAAAAAATCAATAAAATATATTTTAAAAAAAGTAAATCATTAACTAATATGTAAATAGAAACAAATAAACCTAAATAAATATCAAAATAATCACACAATAAAAACAATTCAAGTAACTGTAGCACTCTGTGCATCTTTGAAAGGACATACTCTATCACCAAAAGCTCTGAAAAGGTTTTGAACTACATCTACCCATTTCACTCTCTGATACGCATAGTCTATCATCACTTAAATACTCTATGTCTAAATACTCTCTTCTGAACCTTCTTTTTCTCTGAGAGCCTGATTCTCTCGTGAAAACTCAGCTTCCCCTGTAGCCCTGACAAGTGCTGACTGTTTATTCTCCTGTACTCCACAAACCACTTGGTCTTGGCAAAGGATGGAAATCCACATGCTTGCTTTTCATTGCCATTTCTAGAAAAACTTTCCTTATTACCTAAAGCAAGCAAATATGCAAAAATAACCCCCAAGCCTATTTTTTTAGAAAACACAAGCTATCTGAGTAAGGTTACAATATAGGGTTGTGCAGACAGAACCTGTACAAGGCAGTGTGCATGATGGCTGTGGCTAACGGAAGGGTGCCATTTGCTAATCGGCACAGAGACGTAAACCATTTGCCCAGTCTAGTTTAAAGCAAGACTGTATTCTTCTAGAGGGTGATTTTCTAGTTTCAATGAAGGTACCCACTGTATGGACTAGCAGCCACCCTGATCAGATCACGACACCTCCTCATTGTAGTCACCTACTATACTCCCCACACTCATTGGGGAATTTATTCCTGACTTATTACCTTTCTCTCTACCACTACCTTGATAATCATTCCTGGTGACATCAATATTCACATAGGGATCAATTACCCATGACATTTCCACTTCTAAATTTTCAATTTCAAGCATTTTGTTGTTAAACCACTCCCTTACACCTTTCTAGAGCACAACGCCGGTATGCCTATTGCATCAATTCTTCAAGTCCACCAGAATCTCTCCTCTGCCTTCTTGCCTTGGTTATAACCTGATTGTCTGTTCCTTCTCTTTTTGCACCCCAGTTGCTGAATGTGGCTAAGAAAAATGATTGACTATACAAAGGGTTGGTACTTTATGTTAAAAAGTACTCAACTATGCCCCCAATATGACTTGACAATGTTATTACATATTTGTGATCCCTGCACTCTCCAAGATGTTTATATCATACCTTCTCTTTGGTCTTTTAACCTCCAAAAGAGGGGTGGGGGAGTGAAAAGGGAGGGAAAGAGAAAGGGGAAGGGAAAAGGAAAGGCAAGAGCATGCTCCCTGGAGGGAGAGCGCCTCTTTCCCATTCTTAATCCTAGCCTATGACTTTGCTTTATATTGCATCCAGCAGGGAATGTTCTCATGATCCCATCACCAAATTTACCAGCCTGTATCAAGGACAGTGGAGGATCTGATATTTTTCCCTACTTTCAAGCTAACAAGTTAGCCTACTACAGTGTCATGAATGCCAGCAGAAGACCCAAGACTCCTGGGTCAGAAAAAAAACTATTACTCATAGCACAGGAAGCAACACGAGCATTCGCATAGTCAGTTTCCCCTGTCTCATGTTCCTCCCAGATGAGCCCAGACAGATGCCTGTACATGCATCCATGTATTATAGGAGAGGAATCCTGAGACTAGGTACCCATATCTTTTATAACAGGCAGTAAGCATGCCTACCCACTGTTTACCCATAGGGAGAAAATCTCTCTTTTTATCCAAGGCTGTTCATTTTACCAATATCCTTGAAAATATATATAGAAACAAAAGGGGTTAGTGCCCCTGTTTGCAAGATTTGCAAAACCATGAGAGACCTGTGCATTGTCTCCCAAAATTACTTGAGTCTGAGCTATCATTTGTTTTCTTTGTGGTTGAACTGTCTATGTTCCTATCTAAGACTGGTATGTAAGTTCTCTACTTATACATGGAATCTCCTCACTGTTTCCTACTCCTCAATCTCTCTCTCTTTATATCTATATCTATATCTATATCTATATCTATATCTATATCTATATCTATATCTATATCTATATCTATATCTATATCTATATCCATATCTATCTATATCATCTATATCTATATCATCAATATCTATATCATCTCTAGCTCTAGCTCTAGCTCTAGCTCATCTATACATTTATTAATTTCAGAGAGGAAGGGAGAGGGAGAGATAGAAACATCAATGAAGAGAGAATCATCAATTGGCTGCCTCCTGTATGCCCCCCACTGGGGATCGAGGCCCCAACACAGGTATGTGCCCTGATCAGGAATCAAATTGTGACCTCCTGGTTCATAAGTTGATGCTCAACCACTGAATCATACCAGCCAGGCTCAATATCTCTCTTTTGATTTGATTTCTCTACTGGGTCATTCACATCATCAACTAAATGCTGTAATAATTCTCATAATTTTAAAAAAAGGATTAAAAAACTCTTGACCTCACATCTTCTCCAGCATCTAACCCATTTCTCTTTTCTCCTTCAAAACTTACATATACTCTTTTCTCAGTCTCATTGTATGCACCTTTCACCTTTCATTTTCTCTTGAGCCTACTCTAGTCAGATTGTGTTCCCATCTCTCCATTGAAACTGTTCTTGTCAAATGCCACCTATGACCTTCACATTGCTTCACCCAATGGTCAGTTCTCAAGTCTCATTTTAATTGACCTCTCAGCAATATTTGACACAGTCTCATCTCAAGAAACACTTTCTTCACTTGACTTATAAATTCTCTTGATTTTCCCTGAAGTCACTGGCTGCCTGCCTCTCTTAGCCTCTTTTACTCACTCTTTTGGTGATCTCATCCTATCCAGTGGCTTTGAATACTATCCATATTCTCAGGACTACTCAATGTGTTTTGTTTATATAAAGTTCTTAAATTTTTTTAAATTTTTAATTTTTATTGATGAGGAAGAGAGAGGAAAAGAGAGATAGAAACGTCAATGGTGAGAGAGGTTCATTGATTGGTTGCCTCCTGCATGCCTCCTACTGGGGACTGAGCCCACAACCTGGGCATGTGCCCTGATCTGGAATTGAACTGTGACCTCCTGGTTCATAGGTTGATGCTCAACCACTACTGAGCCACACTGCTGGGCCTAAATACGTTTCCAAAGCCTTAGCTCTCTGTGACCAAATATTTTTACATATAACTGTGCACTTACCTTTTCCTTAAATGCTTAAACTTAAACATGTCCAAAATCAAAGTCTTAATCTAGAAATTCCTTCCCCAACATTTTCCACAGATACTAATTTTCCTTCGGCATTACCTATTTCTGATTTCTGTAAGATCCCATTTAATGAAGTGTTCAGGACAGAAAGCTTGGAGCCATCCTTAATACTTTTTTTTTCTGTCACATTTCCATATATAACCTATCAGCAAACCCTATGAATTTTACCTCCAGAATGTATTCAAACTCCAATTATTATGTCTATCACTAATATTATAGTACAAACTGCCACCATGTCTTTCACAGACTATTGCAATATTCTCCTAACTTGCTCCCTATGCTATTCTCCATGCAATATTCGGAGTGCTAAAAATCCTCAATGATTTTCCACAACATTTATTTTAGAATAAAATCCAAGGTCTTTGGCCTGGTCTACAAGGTCTTCCATAATGTGCACCCCCTGATACCTCTCCGACTTCACTCTCCCCCTTCCTCACTATGCTGCAGCCATAGAAAACGCTCTTAGATTCTTCAAACACTTCACACATGCTCTCTCCACAGAACCTTTCCTTTTGTAGTTCCTTCCATGTGGAAAAGCCCTCCCCCAGACAACTGCATGGCTCACTTTCTTGCTCCTTTCAGATTTCTGCTCAAATGTCTCTTTAGAAGAAAGGCCTTTCTTGAACACCACATCCAAAAATAGCATAATCTGTCCATTGCTCTTTATCCCCTTATCTGCTTTATTTTTCTTTATGGCACTTAGCACCGACATTATATAGCTTTTGAATTTCAGCAACTCTGAGATGTTAACAGTTGAAACATATGCCATTATTTACACACCCATCAAAAAAAAAAAAAAAGGAAAGAAAGAAAAAAAACTCTGATAAACAAAATTCGCATCATCTTTCTTTATCACTTAGAATTTTTATTTCATACTATTGAAAGAGCTTTTACACTTATTTAGACATACTTTAAAAAAAACACCCTGCATGTCCTTCACTGAGAAAGGAAGCTATCAGCAAAATAAATCAATTAAATTGTACCTAAGACATCTTTACATTCAGAATTTAATACTCTGATATATCTTCAACTCATACTCAATGTCAGTGTTTTTCTACACAATAGCTCACTAATAAAATGTAACACAGCTTTATCTACTTGTGGGTGTCTTCCTTTCTTAGAATCCATAAAGCAAGAAATATGGAATTGTGGTCATTCTTCAAATGATATTACTTGCTTCTCTAATAGCAAATTTATGTCTCATTGCTCTATTTCTGAGCCTTGCTGTCTATGCAATAATTTTTCTTTTTCAGTCATATAAAAATACCATCTTTTGAAGGCAGTTTAAACAGTATTGAAACTCTACATGTATAGTATCAACAAGGCACATAACTCAATTGTGTTTGTGGTTATAAACAGATATAACTAAGTTCGCAGAGGAAAACGACTCTGTGACTGCCATCTGGCTAAGATCGTAGTTGTAATATGCCAGGACTGTAAGATGTGTTCCATTTTCAGAAATCTAAAAATGTGAAAAAATGCACGTCTTCAAGTCAATTAAATATAGTATGTGTTTGTCTCTCCCACCAGAATGTGAGTACTAGGAGGACAGGCTATATTCTCATTATCTAGAAGAGCATTTGGAAAATAGTAAAAGCTCACGAAGTATCTGTGGAATAAGTGAACGGATAAAAATCTGCCTTTATTACTCACAGCTGACTCTAGTAATTTATACTTAAAATCCCCAAGACAAAGCGTTCAATTGACTTAGTCACCATGTAGAACAAGGTGCCCCTGCTGGGGGTAAATCTTCTTCCATACACAGAACCTTACAGACTACTGACTAGCCATCTAGTAGATGCCCGTCTTTGACATCAGCACCCACCTCAGGACCTTGCAGGCGGTGATCATGGCTTCAAGGGGAAACCTAGAAAAAGACAGACAAATTCAGTTCTCAGAAACTTGTGAGATTTTATTACAACTGTGAACCCTTCATAGAGGGACAAAGCGAGCACTTCAAAGCCTCCGAGAGAAGCATGGAAGAACTGAAAGGAACCTCATCTGGCCTGCCTAGTGACTATTTATTTTTTTCATTTAATTCACACGACAACCTTCTGAAATTTCTTTTTAACATTTTAGAGATAAGATAATTGAATCAAACAATTCATAGGTCTTTTATTCAATGCCACACACAACAGATTTTTATGCAGATTTTGTGTATTTCTATTTTACTACTAGTGGCCCAGTGCATGAAATGCATGCACGGGGGAGGGGGGATTGTCTCTCAGCCCAGCCTGCACCCTCTCCAATCTGGGACTGCTGGCTCCTAACCGCTCACCTACCTGCCTGCCTGATCGCCCCTAATCACTCTGCCTGCCCACCTGCTTACCCCCAATTCCCCCCTGCCCCTGCCAGCCTGATAGCCCCAACCTTCCCCCCACTGCCGGTTTGCTTGCCCCAACTGCCCTCCCCCCTGCTGGCCTGCTTGTCCCCAACTGGCCCCCTCTGCTGTCCTGATCACCCCCAACTGCCCTCCTCTCCTGGCCTGATCGCCCCTAACAACCTCTGCCTCAGCCCCGCCACCATGGAAGGACGTCCAGAAGGTCTCCTGGTCTAATTAGCATATTACCCTTTTATTAGTATAGATGCTTCTTCCAGGTGCCAAGCATTGGCCTAGAGAATGCAATGATGAATAAAAGCCACCATGGACCCTGAGCTCACTGAACTTAGAGACACTGATCAAAGGATTCTTAATCCATATACTCAAAGTGCAACAACCATCATAGTTCTCTAGGCCACTTAATTATGACCATGAGATCTTTCCTGCTAGGCTTAGTCACTTCAGTATCTCTTTTCCTGTCTACACTCACAGGCCAAGTTGTGCAAAGGTTCTGGGGTCTCAGGTGATACTAAAGCATTTGGAAGCCCATCCAGTTGTCAGACTGTGCTGGTTTTTGTTCAAGATATTCATTGTCCCTGTTCATATAGTCCCATTCTGTCTAAAAGTTCAATTTTAATCATGGAGAAAGTATGAGCATCTTTGCCTAAGCTAGAAACCCATGTCTGGAGTCCCTCTTCCCTAGGCACACTGCAAACACCTGCCTTCAGACGTTCACACACACACCCCTCCCCCACCATGAGAAACTGCCAAGAGACGAACAGGCGCCTTTCTTTTTCACAATCTGTAGCACTTGTTGCCCTTCCTGTCAGCCAATGAATTCCCCCCATAGCCACACTGCACAGTCTCTTCAATGGGCATTACCGAAATATCGCCTACCATAGGCATCTCTGGCCAAAATCTCTGATCAAAGAATTAAAAAGCCTGGCTACTTGTATGAATGAACTAGTGTAAGAGAAGCATACAGGAGAACAAACAAATTGGCAACACTTGGCAGTATATTGTTTTGCCATCCTCCCCACTCAGGTGCCCTCCGAGTGGGTGGGACTCGGGTTCCTGTTCCAAATTGGGTTCTTCACATTTTCCCATGCAAGGCAAGACCTGGCCTGAGACTGCGTACTTGACTTTATTCCTAGCTGCTCAGGTATGATGCCTCTCTGTCCTGCTGTTTCACCTTCCTGTGTGGTGTGGGTGTCCCCAGGCCCAGAGGTATGTAATAAAGCTGAGGAGGGAGGCCAGAGACAGAAGGATTAGCTGATATTTCCTATCATTCTCAAATATTAAATTATGTTTCCTATAAACCTTATTAAGGTGGGAAAATGACATAGCTCTCATTTGATTTCATGTATATGCTGCCTGATTCCAAGAGGAATTTATGGCAGCTAAGGAACTTGAGGAAGATATTTAATCACAGACACTGTAACAGAACGGGGTTGCTGCTTAACCTGAACATTCAATTTAGCAGCGTGGCTCATTCCAAATGCTAGTTAAGCACGACTTAATTGTGTTTTTATGTTTGTATTTACTAATACAACATTTGTCTGACTCATACAGTGGCGTTCTTGAGTGATTTGTCAAGCTAGAGAGAGAAAGAGGTTTTCGTTTCTGGTTTTTTTGTGTTTTTTTTTGCAACAAGGTAATTAGCATCCTCCTATTTTTTCTAAATTTTCAGACATTTCCTCAGCCACAAAAATTATAGAGGGGGGTTGAGGGGGCAGTAGCAATGATTTATGTATGTAACTAAAACATTCTACTTCATGTGGAGAGAGTTGTGCAAATAGGTTTTTGTTTGTTTCTTTTTTTAAATAGTCTTAGTTTTAGCTGAGGTCACAAAGACCAACAATAAAACAGTGGCTTCCAAAATCTCTGATGTTCTAAGAGGAGCTGTCTGATCACCCTTATAAAAACTGATTATTGAAACCTTTATTCCATTAAAGATGGAGGGGGGCGAGGGAGGGGGGAGAAAGAGAGAGAGGATTTCTTTGGAGACTGTTGCTGCACACTTCGGGGTTTCCCAGCCATACCTTGTGAGAGGGGAGGATGCACCTTGGTGTTCCCACCTCACCTTCAACCAACTGGACCTTGACCAGTGCTTCCGGGGGCTCAGGAGCATGAGCCCTGGTGAAGAAGCTGTGCCTGGTGTGGCTAAAGGTGGTAGGGCAAGAGGGGAAAGGGCTGTACTGAGAACAACTGCTGTGTCAGGGATGGCGGACAATGATTCGTGAGTGGTTCCTGGTGGACTGGCTTTAGGCCACATGGGGGGAAGCTGGCTAGAGACCTGTTGAAGCAGGTTCAATAGCACTGGCTGGAAGGAAGTTCTGGTGATGTGCTGGGACTAAGGTGTGGAGTGTATATAGCCTGTAAACTTAGAGGCATGGCCTATAACTGGGTGACTGCAGAGGGTGGCCTCCAGTGAGGAGTGTCTTCAAGGAATCCAGAAAATCACTCCCCTATAGGATATTATGGTGGAAAGTTTGTGTTCCCCCCCCCCCGCCCCCGCCACCACCCCCAATTCATATGTTGAAACCCTAATGCCCAATATGATGGTATCAGGAGGTGGGACCTTTGGGAGGTACTCAGGTCATGAGGGTGGGGTGCTCATGAATGGGATTAGCACCCTTATAAAAGTGACCCCAACAGAGTTGCTTAGCCCTTTCACGATGTGAGGATACAACGACAAGTCTGCAATGTGGAAATGGGCCCTCGTGTGACCATACTGGCACCTGACCTTGGGTTTTCAGCCTCCAGAACTCTGAGCAATACAATTCTGTTGTTCGTAAGTTACCCAGCCTGTGATATTTTGTTATGGGACTAAAAAAGAGAAAGTATCAACATTGGGAATGTGCCCCATCTGGGGGCACCATGCCTGATTACATGACGGTCAGTCTAGCAGGATCTTCCCTGTTCCTTTCTTTTTCTATCTCTCCTTACTCCCAGCTTACGGCTTACTGGTGCAAAGGAAAGGAGAAAGACAGGGAATGTGGAAGCCTTCTGTGATCAAGGGAGCGTAACCTGGGTGGGGAAGCAGCTCTAATTTTAAATGAAGCTTAGAAACCGAACTGTACGTTTTTTAACCTAAAATGCATTTGCTCTGTTGACTAAACGTAACTTGAGTTCATTACCTACAAATGATGAAAAAGCCAAGATCAGATTTAAAAGGAGAGAGTGGTGGAGGGTTAAGCTTCCCCCCTCCTTTATCCACCTATTAGAATCAATGCCTAATGCTGGTGAGCCTTAATTCTGCAGAGGCTTAATAGTCAAGACATACTTAGTTCACTTAACATAATGCCCTCTACGTTTACCCTGCTTCTGATTTCAATTATTTTGGGTAGATAGCCAGGAATAGAATTGTTGCATCATATGGTAGTTCTACTTATGATATTTGAGGAATATCTGTACTGTTTCCATAGTTGTTGCACCATTTTACATCCTCACCAAATTCATCGAATTGTACACATTCAATATATGCAGGTCTCTGTATATCAGTTATATCTCAATAAAACTATTTCTTTTATTCCGGGGAGGGGATGATGATTTTATTTTATTATTTTTTTTCATTTTTTAAATTTATTATTTGGCTTTTTTTAAATGTATTTTTTTAAATATGTTTTATTGACTTTTTACAGAGAGGAAGGGAGAGGGATAGAGAGTTAGAAACATCGATGAGAGAGAAACATCGATCAGCTGCCTCCTGCACACCTCCTACTGGGGATGTGCCCACAACCAAGGTATATGCCCTTGACCGGAATTGAACCTGGGACCCTTGAGTCCGCAGGCCGATGCTCTATCCACTGAGCCAAACCGGTTAGGGCTTAAATGTATTTTTTTATTGTTGAAACCTATTTCTTTTTAAAAGACACACTTAGAGTGAACTCTGCAGATTAATAGGAAAACATATTTTGATCCTGTTCTCCTTCCATATGGCAGAATTTGCATATGGCAGAATTTCTTTATTATTGTGGCTGAATAATATTCCATTGTATATCTACATATATATAGATAAAGATATCACATTTTCTTTTTTCATTCATCAGTCAATGAATGGTCAGTTGTATTTTTTCCATATCTTGCTTATTGAAAAATAGTGTTGCAATAAACATGGGCATGCATATATCTCTTCGAGCTTCTGATTTCAATTATTTTGGGAAGATAGCCAGGAATAGAATTGTTGCATGATATGGTAGTTCTATTTATGATTTTTGAGGAATATCTGTACTGTTTCCACAGTTGTTGCACCATTTTACATTCTCACCAATAGTGCACAAGAGTTGCAATTTCTCCACATCCTTAGTAACACTTATCATTTGCTCTTTTGATAATAGCCACCCTAACTTTATTCTAAGTGAAATAATCCAGTCATAGAAGGACAAATATTTCATGGTTGCAGTTATATATGAGGTACCTAAAGTAGTGAAACTCATAGAAACAGAGTAGAAAGGTGGTTGCCAGAGGGTAGGGTAGAGGTAAGGGGGGAGTTGATGTTTAATGGGGAAGTTTCAGTTATGCAGGATGAATAAGTTCGAGATCTGCTGTGCAATATAATGTTTATCTGTATTGTGCACTTAAAATTCTATTAAGTGGGTAGAACTCATTAAGTATTCTTACCAAACACACACAGAAAAAGGGTGTGTGTGGGGGGAGCATGAAGAAACTTTTGGAGGTAATGGGTATGTTTATTATATTGATTGTGCTGTATGCATATGCCCAAATTCATCAAGTTGTACACATTCAATATATGCAGGTCTCTGTATAACAGTTATATCTCAATAAAACTATTTCTTTTATTCCAGGGAAGGGATGATGATTTTATTTTATGATTTTTTTCATTTTTAAAAATTTATTATTTGGCTTTTTTTTAAATGTATTTTTTTATTGTTGAAATCTATTTCTTTTTAAAAGACACACTTAGAGTGAACTCTGCAGATTAATAGGAAAACATATTTTGATCCTGCTCTCCTTCCCATTCATACCAGGATCTGACACTATTTCCTTGAAACAATGTCAAATAGCCTTGAACGACTATGTATCTGCATAATTACGTCTCTTTGTTCTTTTTCCCAGTTAATTGCTTTAGAACCGGAGGCTTCTTCCAACACATCTCTGTCCTTTGTGGTCATCATCTGCATATTCCTGGTCATTTAAAAAATAGACTATTTTTTAGACAGTTTTAGGTTCACAGCAAAACTGAACAGAAGGAAGTTCCCAGATACTCCCTAAATATGTATATATGTAAAATAAACAAAGCAAAATTTCCTATTTAAATCATTTTTAGGTGGACAGTTCAGGGACATTAAGTACATTCACACTGCTGTGCAATCATCGCCATCTCGCCAGAATTTTTTCATCATCCTAAACTGAAACTCTGTGCCATTAAACATCAGCTCCTCATACTCCCTCCCCTAGTAACCACCATTCTACTTTCTGTTTCTATTAATTTGACTATACTAGGTACTTTGTATAAATGGACTCATACATTGTTTGTCCTTTTGTGTCTATTTTTTTTTCTCACTTAGCATAATGTTTTCAAGGTTCATCTGTGATGTAGCATGTGTCAGAATTCCTTCCTTTTTAAATCCTCATCCAAGGATAGGTTTTTCATTGATTCTAGAAAGAGAGAGAGAGAGAGAGAGAGAGAGAGAGAGAGAGAGAGAGAGAGAGAGAGAGACTGATGTGAGACAGAAACATGGATCAGTTGCCTACCCAGCACGTGCTTCAAACCCGGGACTGAACCCACAACCCAAGTATGTGCCCAACGGGGAACTGAACCCATGACCCTCCCATCTGTGCGTCAACCACTGAGCCACACTGGCTAGGGCAGAATGCCTTCTTTTTAAAGTCTGAACATATACTGTAGTATGTATATGCCGCATTTCCTTTATCCATTCATCTGACAGTGGACATTGGGTTGTTTCCACCCTTTGACTATTGTGAATAAATTTCCTCACTTTGAGAGTTTTCCATGCTACTTCCCCCAAGATAAAATCTCCCCTAACACGTTCACCCCTCACTGTCCCTATTACTGGGCTAGCTCTGGGCTTACTTTAGAAGACGTATGTCCTACCCAACGCCTATTTGTTCCTTATGTAGAAACATTCAATATTTTCTTAGCTCAATCAGAGAACAAAATTGAAAGCTGTGCTTTTCCCACAAGACTCTACACCCTGGGATTTCAGAAAGAAGGTAATGCCTCCAAAATGACAGCCACCCCCAGTTCCCATTTATTCTTCACTGCCTGCAAAGGAGTTGTTTGCTGTTTGCTATGACAGAAAGTTTCTGCTCTGCCTCCGGCCCTATGAGGGTCTCTCGCTGCTCCTTAGACCTGCGGCCTGACCTGCATGGGCACCGCGGAAACCCAACACCACAATCAGGCAAACAGCTCTCACCTCGCTGTGGGCTGCAGTTACTGTTGAGAAGCAAATTGGTAGTGTGGAAAATCTGCTGGGGAAAATATATCAGAACCCAGAGCTAAGTGCTAAGAGGTGGAATTAATGAAGGAAAAGAAAATAGAGGGCAGGTCCAGGAAAGCCAACAAGGAATTAATTCAACATGTGGCGCTCCTTCTGGAACTCAGAAGGAGGAAAATTGGAAGTAAAAATTAAATTATGAGATAAAATTTCCCCGAGCAGCAAGTGTATGAATGAATAGGTTTTTACCATATTTTAGGAAAGATTATTTTTTTAAAACGACCCACACTTTCCCTTCTAGCTGTGCTTGAATTACAGGGTCTTAGATTTACTCTCCCATGTTAAATAACTTGCTAGAAAGCCAGACAGTACATGAGCAACAGTGGTGATCATTGAGAAAAAGGAAACAAATAAGGTGAACTCTGTGCATGTCTCCACTGACTACCTAGAGATTATTACCATATTGAAATTCCTGAAGTTTAAGAATGAAAATTCACAAGACAGAAAAACAGAACATGTGGGAGAGTGAGGAGGTAAAAACATTCTCAGGTATGGGGAAGAGAGAAGTTGAAAAATAAGGTATAAAGAATTAGATATAGTTGTTATATTTTGCTGTTGTAATAGGTAAATATAGATTTAACAGCAGGTTTAACAACCAGCAGAATTTAAAAGAGATAAGAAATTCTAAATTACCAAATTTGAAAAGGCAATGAAGAGAAATTTGACATAGGAGGATGAGGCAATAAAAAGAGAAAACAATAACAAGATAGTAAAATGTAAAGAAAACATAACAATGGATAGAATCAAATAAAAGTATATCAACTCTCACTAAATTTTTTATCATTGCCATATTAAAAAACAATTTAAAAATGAAGTAATCTAAAACCAAGTTGCAAAGAAATGTTGAAAATGATATGGGCAAAGATACATGAGGCAAATACAGATGCAGAAGTGAAAATATCAATAAGCAACAAGGCCAACAACAGTAAACAGAAATGAGCTATTATTTCATAGTGAGAGATACAATTCACCTAGACTCTGGAAAGTTTTCTCCCATAATTTGTGCATCAAATGTTATGCACAAAACAACATAGCCTTCAAATACATAAATGGATTCTATAAGTACACCTAGATCTTTAAAGAATTATAGTGAAAGAATTTAATATACCTCTTCCAGGTTTTCTAGCTCAAGCAGATAAATAATAATGGCATAGATTATTTTAATACAATCAACAAGCTATAAAAACAATGCATACTTTCTGATTAGTTCCATGGAATACATATAAAAATTAATCATGTTCTTGGCCACAAAGAAGACAATAAATTCTAAAAAGTAAAGATTTTTACGGACTATGTTTTCCAATAATAATCCAATATAAAGGTAAAAATAACCATCAAAGAACTTAACTCCTTAGAAATAAAAATGGGCTATTTTAAAAAAATTCTAAATCAAAGAAGGGATCAAAACCAAAGGGAAAAAAAAGATCTAAAAGGAAAAGAAAATGAGAACCCTTAATACCAAAACTGATGGAACACAGTTAAAAATAAAATTAGTTTTATAACCTTAGAAGCTTTTATTAAAAGTAAAAAAAAAGATTAATGAAAAAAGCACCAATTTTTTAATATTAAAAGTAGACTGAAAGCAAGCAGGTGTATTGCAAGGTGGATAGGGGCAAGGACTTCCTTTTCCTTATTGCCACAAACTGTTCTCTTAGAACAGCACTCAGTAAGTGATATCAATAGAAAGAATAAGTAAAAATGAAAACGTGCCTTTTTTTTTTTGTAAAGACCAATAAGTGAATATCAGGTAAACCCAGATTAGCATAAAAGAGATAAAATATGACTGATGCCTGGCCTGTGTGGCTCAGTGGTTGAGCATAGACCCATGCACCAAGAGGTTGCAGGTTAGATTCCCGCCTGGGTTTCCAGCTCAATTCCCAGTGGAGGGCGTGCAGGAGGCAGCCGTTCGATGTTTCTCTCTCATCAGTGTTTCTATCTCTTTCTCCCTTTCCCTTCCTTTCTCTCTCAAATAACAAAAAAAAAATACATATCTTAAAAAATTAATATTGACAAGGAAGCAATCTGTCTATCTAAATACTAGTACATAGAACTGAAATTATAAAAGAACATTATGTACAATTCTATGGTAATAACTTTGAAAATCTATGGAAACTATACAATTTCCAAGCAAAATGTAACTACTATGGCAGAGAGAGGCTATTTAATTTCCTATTTTTTCTTCATGGACACAGAGAGTTCCTATTAGGTTGAGACCCTGAGACTGCGATCTGGCCAGAGGAGTGAGAATCCAAGTGATATAAGCCACTTCAAGGCCTGACACCTAAAAATATCTAATCATTTCTCTAGTGCTTTTATGTAATGATTTTAGAAGACTCATATTTTAGATGGCAAAGCTACAATCTGAAGGATGACTGTCTGATCTATCTCAGACTATGATACGAGTCAAAAAAGAACTTTTATTGTATTAAGCTTCTGATATTTAGTGTTTTGTTACTGCAACCGAGCATAGCCTATCTGGACTGATACATCTATCACATTTGACCAAGAAAAAAATAGAACCTTGAACAGCAAAAAGTGCTTCTAAGCATTTAGAAAGATGATAAAAACAACCATTTAAAAAGCATCAGTTACTTTTCAAATGATAATGTTAATCTTATTTTAATAATCTTATTATATAAAACTAATTTAAGTCTAATACCAACATCTAATACAGAGCAACAAGAACAAAAGTCATATAGATCAAATTCACTACCAAATAGAGGTACACATTTTCTCAATAAATTATTAACAAGTGGAACAGCAGTACATCAAAAGAATGCTATACAACCAAGAAGTTTGTTCCAGGAATGTGTGAATGACTCAAAACCAGGAAATCTTTCACTATAAACACTACATCAATAAATTATAAGAGAAAAACCATGAATATATCATAGGTGCAAAAGTGTTTTGTAAAAGAACCTCTTAAGGCTAAATGTACAACAGGAATGTAAAATTTTACCAAAGTATGGTAAAGGCTACTTATCGAAGCAAAATGCTTGTCACTTTAATCATGAAATACTGATACCAGTTGAAAACATTGAAAGGCCAGTTCCTCCACAATCAATGGATATTCTAAAAGTTGAAAATCTCAATGAGTAAAAAATTTAATGTGGTGCTACCCTAGACTGTGAGTACTTTATATCAACTAAATGTATTACTTTGATTGCTTTCAAATATATGTTATTAGTATCCCCTTTAAATTACCCTTTTCAAATGTCCTAACTTATGATAAGGTCCATCCCCTGCCCTTGGGATCATTATACATTTGTCATTTATTTTTATATGAAACTGCTTGTTGAGTTGGGCTTTGTCTCTGGATATATGCAAAAGCATTATTTTTATATTACAGCTTAACTGAGAAATACAAAACAGTTTAATATAATAATAGCTGAAATACAGAACCTCTATCACATATGTAATGAATTGAAAAGATTAGCTCAAGTAAAAACAATTTCAATAGGTTCTCTTATTGTTTATTGTTGTTATAGAGAGTTTTAGCCATTGGCTCATGAATGTATTTAAGTCAATGGTCTCCACGACTATTTTTGCAAATTCGACTAGGAGATAAATGAAATGTTGTGAGAAAGACATAACGTGTACAACATAAGGTACTTATTATACATTCCTATTCTGAGAGGAATCAAAGATATTTAAACATAGACCTGCAAATGTTTTCACAGAATTACAAAATCATTTAGGATATATGATCTAAAAGGCAATGGAACTATCACATTCAATATTTTCCTGTAAACAGAGGAAGCTAAAATAAAATATGCTCTCTCTTTCTTTAGAGCACAATTTCTTAGAGGTATCCTCAGGCCTTCACTGAGCTGAAAACCTGGAAGTTTCACCATGTTCACCTCAAAACATTCACCACAATGTTCTTCAGACATGCTCAGTGCTGTCTAAATCTCAGTGACAGAAACACCTAATCTTACTCTGACACCGTCACAGCCCACACACAAAAGAAGACGTCAGAAATCACTTATAATAATAAGCATTAATAATTTGGCTTATTTTCTCTGGTTATATTTTTGGATATCTAGATACATATGTGTATAATCTGAGTTTCCTCAAGCTACCTTAGTGTGGAGTTAAATATAACATCGCTTTGCCCTGGCCAATGTGGCTCAGTTGGCTGGAACATCATCCTGTACACCAAAAGGTGGCGGGTTTGATTCCCAGGTCAGGGCACATGCAGGAGACAACCTATTGATGTTTCTCGCTCATTCTCTCTTCCTTCCTCTTTCTCTCTCCCTTCCTTACTTGTAAAGGTGCAGGACCTCAGCCCCCAGGACAATCTTGCCCTACTCCCAGTGTGTTTCTCTTGCTTCTAGGGGTGTCACACAGGTGTCCAGGCATCGTTCCAGGCAGCTCCCACATGGCAGGCCCCAGGCGCCGGGGCTATGTCTGCAGGGCCTGCTGTCTTTTGCTATCAAGAACTGCCCTTATGTTATAACAGCACAATTCACCATAGCTAAGATTCGGAAACAGCCTAAGTGCCTATCAGCAGATGAATGGATTAAAAAACAGTGGTACATCTACACAATGGAACACTACACAGCTGTAAAAAAGGAAGAACTCTTACCATTTGCAACGCATGGACCTGGAGAGCATTATGCTAAGCGAAATGAGCCAGTCGGAGAAAGATAAATATCACATGATCTCACTCGTTTGTGGAATATAATGAACAACATATATTGATGAACAAAAACAGATCCAGAGACATAGAAGCACCGAACAGACTGTCCAACCTCAGAGGGAAGGCAGGGGACAGTGAGGGGGAAGGTAAGAGATCAACCAAAGAACTTGTATGCATGCATATAAGCATAACCCATGGACACAGACAGTAGGGGGGTGAGGGCATGTGGTGGGGGGTGGGAGCAGCCAGGGAGAGGTCAATGGGGGGAAAAGGAGACCTATGTAATACTTTAAACAATAAAGAATTTAAATTAAAACAAACAAACAAACAAAAATTGCCCTGACAACTGAAGCCTCCAAGCTCTGAGCTGGGAGCAGGCCAAACAGAAGAGCAGCAAAGAAACCCTCCCTTCAGATGCTCTGTTACATCCTCTTATGGGCAGACTAAGAACAGTGCCGCTAGTGGTCAGTGTTTTGCAAGGCTTTTATTTAAGCAGCTCTTCCTACCTTTGCATATAGTCCTCTGTCTCCCCAGACCAGCTCCAAGTCCATAGAGAGTGAGCCGGGGCAGATGCAAGGGCAGTAATTGGACTCAGAATCAGTGCAGCTTCTTATCCCAATGCTTCGTCTCATGGCCAAATGTGTTTTCCACACTCCCTTTTCGCTCAGAATGAGTTATTTTCTAGGAGTTTCCTTCATTCCCCTGAGCAAACTGAGAGAGGCCCAGAAGGCCACCCAGCAGTTCCTTAGGCCTTTCCAGACCTACTTACATCGCAGAAGGTGAGACACAGTCTCAAACGGATACAGCCCTCCCACCACATTCGCACTTGGACCCCGTTGTTTATGAAAGAGGGATCATGCTAGGATGCACACTGTTTACCTTGCTTTGTTTTCCATGTCTTTAAAAAAGAATTTTTGCCCTAGCTGGTTTGGCTCAGTGGATAGAGGTCTGCTTGTGGACTGAAGGGTCCTGGGTTTGATTGTGGTCAAGGGCACATGCCCAGGTTGCGGACTCAATCCCCAGTAGTGAGCGTGCAGGAGACAGCCAATCAATGATTCCCTCTCATCATTGATGTTTCTATCTCTCTCTCCCTCTCTCTTCCTCTCTGAAATCAATAAAAATATATTTTAAAAAATGAATTTTCATTACTACTTACAACTCTGTTTTATGAACATGCCATCATATATTTAACTAGATTGCTATTATTAGAATGGAAGTTTCTAATTTTCCTGTAAAACATAATTGCAATTAATGTCCCTTAATTAAAAAAAGCGTTTGTGTTTCTCTCTGGTTATTTCTATAAAACAAATACCGAGGAGCGTTTTACTTTGTCTTGATGTGTACATCAAGTTGCCTTCCAGAAAGTTTGAAATAATTGTTTCTAGCAGAGTGTAAGAGTGTGAATTCACTATGCCTTAGCCAGCACTGGATATTATGCTTTAATTTTTTCCGAGTTTATAGAAAAAAAAGTGTATCTCCTAAGTTTATATTTGTTTTAGTAAAAACAAGTTTGAATATTTTTCACAATAGCTATCAGTCAGCTTTATTTTAACTGTAAAAACATGTTTTTGTACTGAAAACAAATTGGAGACAGAACAGTTAAAATTTTTAATACAAAGGAATAAAAAAAGTGCACAAAATTAATAAAGAATAATATCTCAGTCACCACTTTATGCTCCACCCAGTTTAAGAAATAAAACATTAACAGTAGCGTTGGTGTCCCTATGAACCCCACACTGGTCGCATTCTTCTTCTCTGCCCCCAGAGGTGAGCTTTGCACACATACACAAAATTCATGCGTTCAGGCATCCATGTGAACATGTTTTCAATATTATCATTTTCACAAACAGTGGCATACATTATATATATTTGTTATGGAAAATTGATAGAATAAAGAGCCCCTCACTTGTCTTTAACAATTACCAACTCATGGCCAATTTTACGAAAGTTGAACCCCCAACCCACCCACCCCACTCCTGTATTATTTTGAAGCAAATCTCAGACATCATACCAATCCTATATAATAATAGGCTAATATGCAAATTGACTGAACGGCAGAATGACCAGTCGCTATGACGTGCACTGACCACCAGGGGGCAGATCCTCAATGCAGGAGCTGCCCCCTGGTGGTCAGTGTGTTCCCACAGGGGGAGCGCTGCTCAACCATAAGCCAAGCTCACGGCTGGTGAGCACAGCAGTGGTGGCGGGAGCCTCTCCTGCTTCCGCAGCAGTGCTAAGGATGTCCTACTGAGGGCTTATGATTGAGCCATCAGTCAGACATCCCCCCGAGGGCTCCCGCACTGCGAGAGGGCTCAGGCCAGGCTGAGGGATGCCCTCCACCAAGTAAACAAATTTTGTGCACTGGGCCTCTAGTTTATCTATAAATGTCTCAGAATGGATCTTTAAAAAGTAAGAACTCTTTTTAAAAACCATACCCACAATACTATTAATCATACCTGAAAAATGAACAATATTTTTAAGCAAATAATCATGTTCCAATTTCCAGTTGTCTTATTCTTCTACTTTCTTTGAAATTTGTTTATTGAAATAAAGATCCAAATAAGGGCCATGCATTGTGATTAGTGTCATATTTATTTATTTATTTATTTTTATATTGGTGTCTTCATCCTTTTTATTGATTTTAAGAATTGTTTGTACAGTATACATATTTCCCTGTGCACAGATAAAATATTTTTGTGCCATTTGCTCTTACATTTCTTAAGTTTTTGATTTGTAGAAGTTATTTTTAAAATTTTGATAATCAACTCAACTTTTTCCTTTTTTTAAAAAAAAATATTTTTATTGATTTCAGAGAGGAAAAGAGAGGGAGATAGAAACATCAATGATGAGAGAAAATCATTGATTGGCTGCTTCGGCAAGCCCCCACTGGGGATTGAGTCCATAACCCAGGCATGTGCCCTGACCGGGAATTGAACCATGACCTCCTGGCTCATAGTTCAATGCTCAATCATTGAGCCACACAGGCCAGAGTGGACATTCTTTTTTAAAACTCCCAAATTTACAGGTAAGGAAACCGAGACACAGAGGAAATGCATAACTTACACCATGTTTATAAACAGATTGTAGGCAGCAGAGTCGGATTTGAACTCAGGCGGCCTGTTTTCACAGTCAGCACAACCCCCTTCCCATAGTAACTGTACTGTGTGGCCCCAAGACAGTGGTCACAGGTGCTAATGTGGCAGAAATCGGTTTGGGAGCAATCTTGAGCTCTCCATGCCTGGCAGATGTATTTAGTGGTACCAGGCCAGGAAGACATATTCTGATTTCAAACAACTTGATGTCTTCCACCTGCCTACCTGCACACAAACATGCTTCTCCCTTAGAATTAGATGTACATTAAAAAAATTTCAAGGACACAGTATGCCAACCTCTATAGAAAGCAGATCTCTAAAGAAAACAATCAGAATATAGAATGATTAGGTACAAAAGTAGATAAATAATGAGAGCAATAGCAAGAGAAAGAGGGAGAGAGAGAGAGAGAGAAAGAGAGAGAGAGACATGAAGCTGACAGTTTTATTATGACCCTAAGGGACAAAGCTTATTATAGACAATGAACTATATTGGTTTACAGTTTTAATTTTATTTTGATCCAAAGCAGATATTTTCTCAAGTAATTCCTAGCCACAGCCTTCTTGGCTGAAAGACCAAATGGCTGGCTACTCGCGTACTGTTGAATGTCTGAGTGTGTTTGGACAACTGAGTGCAATAGGGAAAAAGTCACAAGTCAGCCTTTTTTTTGCTCCTGTATCAGCAGAAGAAATAAGCTTACATAATGAGCCCATGAGATCGATAGCAAGAACCCAAGTCATAATGTTGCAGCAGGAAACCCCATTTTGCATTACCCTTCCACAGAGCTGGTCAACTTAAACAAACAAACAAACAAAACGGAAAGATTATTCATCAAGGGGAGAGAAAAAGCAGTTATACTCTGCAGAACTCTCTAACCACTGATACCAGGTGGTACCCACTAAATGTCAAACTTGGACCATGTTCCTCATTTCAGAAGAGACCCTCTTCCCTCCAAAGCCTCTGGCTGAATTGTCTGGCGGAAGCTGTGGCTGCCAGTAGCCAGGGAGACCGTGATCCATTTAAGCATCCAATCCCAACCTGCCGTTTCATATGGAAGTAGCAAAGCAGATTCGACACGGGACCTGTGCATAAATATGCAGCAGCTTATAGCCAGATATAGGGGAAAGGCGGGGGGGGGGGGGCTCTGGCATCAGATAGCATCTCATTCTTTTTATGAGTGCGTAGGGAAACTTGAGGAAGCCACTTAACCCCTCTGGGTCTTGGCTCTTACCACACAAAGCAGGATAGTTTAGTGAGACATTAGTTCATGTCTATTCTCACGGATGTGGAATAATCAAAGGAATAAAAGGGTACTCTTTTAGTACTTAATGCCAAGCTTTTGTGTTCTGAGTCGGTTGCCCGAGGAGAAATAAATAACTTCCCTATGTTTTAGAAACCTACTCAGATCTTTGATAAGAGGTTTTTGGTTTGGCCCAATGTATGGGAGTTGAGGGGGGTGGGAAAGCCTGGGTTCTAATACTTGGACATGAAGGTGATGGTTGGGGAGTGTGTGACTCAATTCTGGAGCAGAGCTGGATTCTCAACAGCTGAGAAATAGAGGAAAAGTGAGACCCTGATATGGCACAGACCAGCACTCTGCCACTGCATGGCCCTCTGACTGGTCAGCATGTGGAGTCCTAGGACTGGACACTAAGGGCTGGTGCCTTGAGCACCAAGCCAGCATCATGGTGACCAGGGGCAGCGGAGAGAGAGAGGATGTCGAGAGCAGCCGAATGGTCCAACTCTGTGTGTGTTTATAAAAAAATGCATATTTTTTATTGATTTCAGAGAGGAACAGAGAGGGAGAGAGAAAGAGATAGAAACATCAATGATGAGAGAGAATCATTGATTAGATGCCTCCTGCACGCCCCACACTGGGGATTGAGCCAGCAACCCCAGGCATGTGCCCTGACCAATAATTCAACCATGACCTCCTGGTTCATAGGTTGACACTCAACCACTGAGACACACCGGCCAGGCTGGTCCAACTTTGAATGCAACACATGGTCAGTGAACACCTCGAGGGGTTACTCAAGGGGATTTAAAATCAGGTATTAACCAGGGTTTTCCAGAGAAATAGAATGACTTTGAAGGGAACCAACATTCTGCCACCCGGTAGCTGCCCTTTTGCAGTATTGATTTTAAGCTGTTTATTAAGAAACGAGATTTAGAGGGAGCCTTTGACCCTCCTCCCTTTCCTGTCCAAGAGAGTCAGACAGAGAAACCTGTTTCTGGAAGGAGATCTTGGGATGTCACCTTAGCCTAATTTGAATTAATTCTGGTAAGCAAGAAGGCTTCAAGCAGATGTGTGTTAGCTTGGTGCCCCTGTGTCCCTTGGCTTATGAGCTGCCTAGCAAGAATTTTCCTGCCATGCTCTTCCTCAACTACCTATACATTGCCTCACTTCTAGCATCTAGTGCTCCATCACCCCTTTCTCCTTTGTCCAAAAATGTCTTGGAAGTCTCATGCCTATGTGAATTCCCCATGCATGTGTATTAAAAAACTTGATTTCCTCCTGTTAATCTGTCTCTGTTAATCTGGTGATTAGCCCAGCAAGGAGAATTTAGACGGTGGGAGGAAAAGTATTAATATTGTTTTAGCCCCCACGAACACATGCCTAGTCACATGGTTGCAGGCTGGTAAGTTTGGAAGTTGTAGAGCAGCCTGGACATTCAGGGAAGGGTTGAGGTTGCCATCGTCAGAACCTGCAGGCTGGAAAGCCAGCAGGGTTTCTATGCTTCTTCTTCGGGAAGCCTCCGTGTTTCCTCTTACAGCCTTCGACTATCTGGATGAGGCCTACCCACATTTTGGAGAATAATATGCTTTTCTCAAACTCGATTGATTTAAATATTAACCACATCTAAAAAATACCTTCCCAACAGCATCTAGCCTGGTACTTAACCAAACAACTGGGCACCATCGCTTAGCCACGTTGCCTAATTAACCACCATAGGGACTTTAATGGGAGGTCATCGGACCGCCCCCAGAGTTCCCTGGACTGTGCTTGACCCTGCATCAAGGAAGGAGCCACCACTCCAAATAACAGTGAGCAGGTTTTCAACAATCCTAATAGGTTGTGGGCTTAGCAAGATTTTATTTGATTTGGGAAAATTAAGAGATATTTTTCTTGCCTTGCTGGCATGGCTCAGGAGTTGAGGTCACTGGTTTGATTCCCAGTCAGGGCACATGCCTGGGTTGCAGGGCCGATTCCCAGTAGGGGGTGTGCAGGAGACAGCTGATTGACGATTCTCATCATTGATGTTTCTATGTCTCTATCCCTCTCCCTTCCTCTCTCTCTAAAATCAATAACAACATAGTTTACAAAAAAAATATTTTTTATGTTCAAAAGTCATGAATAAATCAACATTAATTATACATCTTAAATGGGCCTAAAAGATCTTCAGGATAATATTCATCTGTAGATGGCCCATGATTTCATGATGTTATGCTGCTTTGACAAGTCTGTCCTGAAACATTGTGGAAAGTTCTTCTGTTTTCTGCAGTACTTTCTGATCAAACTGGAATTACATATTTATTTATTTTTAAATAATAAATTTATTTTTGTTCATTCATCTACCCTCTGTATAGGTGAAATAGCTGTCTGGAGTGATTCTCACTAAATGTTAATACTGAATATTTCTCAATGGTGAGATGTAGGATCATTTGTTTCATTTTTCATTTGTTATTATTTTATATTATTTGAATATTAATAGTGACAATGTTTTAGTGACAGTGATACAATGAATTTATTAGCCTGAAAAATAGATGTAATTACATATTTATTTTAAAAAAATAGTTTAAAATCTTTATTGGCAACTATTTACTTAATATGGGGTGAATATATTCAATTTTATGAAACCTGAAAACATTCCAGATTCCTTTTACTAGTAAGAGGAAATTAATATATATATCAATTAAAATTTCATGCATAAGATAAGTCTTTTTATGAACAATCTCAATAGGGCCTTATCTATATCATGTGATGTGGTAATAATCCATTAATTACCATTTTGTGGTAATAATCACCTCTATATTATTCTTTAAAAAAAGATTTAAACACAAACTACTAACTCACATTATAGTCCACATTTCAAAAGAGTAAGAAAACACAAATTACAATAAAAGCCAACAAAAATATTTTTGTCAAGTTCAGCCTACCACCCACATTAGGCATGGAAACAGAATCATCACTGGTGACTAAAATAACATCTATTTACCTAGGGTAAGATGTTGGTGAACAAATGGATTAATAACAGAGTATATTTTGGAAAGTTCATTTGTGATCCCCAGCTAGTAGGTTGAAAAACCCAGGGTTATTCTGTTGCTTGAACAAAATAGAAAAGGATCATTTTGCCCTTCTCTGGAAAGAAACAATTGTATTCTAGGAAACCAGTGGCTTGCCATGTACTGTTCTTCCTAACTCTGATGTTAAATTTTAAAACAACAAACAGATCCTACACGCCAACCTACTCACTCCACTGATCCACCTCGATCCCACCTCACACACCGTTTAACCAACATCTTTTCCTTTGTAAGGGCACTAAAGGCCAGAAATGCTAACAAAGTTTACAACATAATCAGAGAGGTGATATGAGCTTTAGTTTATGACTCTAATAAGGGACCCAATAACAAAGGAAGAAAGGGCAAAGCTATTTGAGGTAGGTCCTGAAGAGCTCATGTAAGACATGATGTTTATGTGAGTTGGTGGACGGGGAAGGCAATTTCTGCCATTGCCAACCGTAATCAGACTTCTTTTCATTTGTCTTTGTTTAAGTGAGGAGTGGGAGAAAAGCACTGACAAGCAAACAGCCTGAGAAAGTTCTCGGAGGGGGCGCTCAAGGAGAAGTCAACCTGGTGCCTGTCTTAGTCTTATCACTGTCTGTGTAAATCTGCACCAAATCCTCCAGACCTCCTGTTACTGCACTTCTACATTTTTTTTGGTTTGCGCATAAAATAATATTCTAGTATCCATTTAACTGATGTTTACGGAATGCCTACTGTGATTGAGACAATGGGGTGCACTAGGGATACATATTGCACATAAGAGGACCCCCGCCTTATTCTCACAAACAGTGATTTGAACAGCGGTTGCACAGGTTTGACTAAAAAATAATAGTGGAAATTCTGAGTGACATGAGCGTATGACAAGGGGGCCTAATTCAGTCCTTATTTTGTCCATCAAGTTATTTACTTATTTGGATTATCCTCTTTAGCTGAATATAAACAAATTTCAAGAAAAGTTGAGCTAAGATGGTGGAAGAGTGCACGTGTACATATCCTTTCTCAATTCAGTGTTTTTAAGGAAATGACAGGAAAGGTGTTTGTTTCCCCAATCTACATCAGTGACGGAAAATGAGAAAGGATGCCCAGAAGGTTAAAGTTTCTAGGAAGAGAAATAGAAACAAAATAGAATCTGGTTGACGAAGAAACAAGGTTAGAGAGAACCTCAGGCTAAAACAGGAGGAAGAGACATTTTACAGTGTTGAAGGAATTTCAGGGATTTTTCCAAGCTTAGAGTCAACACATTCTTGAAATAGCTAGGCTAGCTGGACACCTTCTTTCTCTCTCCCTTCTCACTTATGCTGAATGGCAGGGATTAGCAGTGTTTGCCCCTGGATACAATCAGAGAAACCCTCTCTGAAGAGTGAATAATCTACCACAGGAGGCTGAGGTTTATCAGAGAATTACCCTGCCGTGGAGAAGCTGAGCAGAGCTGGGGATGACTCAGTATGAACTCCACCACAGATTCAGAGGCAAGGAAAAAGGAACATGTGTGTAAGGACACTCATGGGATCCACCCCAAGTTTTGGCAACAGGCTGGAGGAGGTCGCCAGCCTCCCTGACTTCTTCCTGCCCGGAATAGTGCCTGGCAGGCGGCACACCCTGCCGGCTTCACATGGTTGGAGAGTAGGTCTCCCTTTCCCAAATGGGCTAGTTGGTGAAGTAAAGCAACACAGCTCACAGGAGACCTTAGCCAGTTTCCTAGATACTCGGCAACAAACCTTTGTCAGGTCTAAATAAGAAGAAAAATTTTAAAAAATTGCCAAATAAAGAAACAAGTAAGGAAGACTCTCTTATACAAATCTAGATGCAAGGGAAGGTTTTCCAGAAAATACAAATGGTTGTGTTTGACTGAAGAAGAAATAGACAACCGGAATAGAACTACCAAGCAAAATAGAGACAGACTCATAGATAGAGAGCAGGCATGCAGCTCTGTAGTGTGTGTGTGTGTGTGTGTGTGTGTGTGTGTGTGTGTATGGGGAGGGAGCGGTGTGTTGGTGATTGTGGTAGTGAGGGGACTGGGTGAAGGTGGAAGAGGCTTTAGAGGAGATAAATGCTGATGGAAAAAATGTAATAAAATACATTTTTAAAAAAGAAGAAGAGATTAGGAGTGAAAGATCACTATTAGAAAGGCACTAGTTCCAAGTGATTTTATAAGAGTTTTTTCAATTCTTCTACAGAAATTTTTCCATATTTGTCTTTATATTCAATACAATTTCATTAAAAATTTCTACAGAAGATTAAAAGAAAATTGGAAAGAAATAAAAAAAGATGTCTTATGGAACTTGATTGGAAGGTATTTAAGTTCATCTGGAAGAGAAAATGTACAAGAATGACAGAAAAGTTGAAAAAGAAGAACAATTGCATATAAAAACATAACGTAAAGTTATGGTAACTGAAACAGTATAGCATTGCAAAAAGAACAGAAAAGGATAAGTAGGAAATAAGATCTGGAAAGAGAACATTAGAGATGAGAATTTAATTTATGGGAAAGACAGATTTCCAAACCATAGGTGGATACTTGTCAATTTCATAATTAATAATATAATTGGCTATTTGTTTAGAAAAATATAGCATTAGCCTCCAACTTACCACCTAATACACAAATAATTATAAATTGTTTTATAAGTTAAACCTTTAAAAATATACCAATGTATTTATGAAAAATTTTTGTAGTCTTGGTATAGTAAAGGACTTACACAAAGATACACAATATCTAGAAACCATAAAGGAAAAGAATAAAAGTATTGATTACTTAGAAACTTAAAACTTTATATGATAAAAGCATCATGAACAAAGTTAAGTCTAGGAAATATTTGAAAAATATATAATGACAGACAAATAAATTGTTCCTACAAAATGATTTTTAAAATATGGTAAAAATAATCCAAGAGAAATTAAAAGAGCACATATGAATAGACATTTTAAAGAAGAAATATAAATAAGTGAACATATAAAGAGATGCCAATTCTCACTATTAACCAGGGAAACCCAAGTCATAACAAGAGAATGAGATTCCTTTTTTTACCCTTCAGATTGGTAAAAATTATAAAGGATTGTTGATACCCAAGTTGGTAGGGTTGTGAGGAAATGGACATCCTCATATACTCTTGGTGGAAAAAAATTATTACAGCTTTTTCTGGATGACCCTTTTGTAATATTGATTTTTTAATATAGAAGAAATATACTCATATGAGCTTGAAGAAATATGTACATAAATATTCATCACAATATTTTTAATAATGAAAATTTAAAAATAATAAACATTCACAAAGAAATAGTTCAATTATAATACATCTATAATATGGAATATTATACAGAACTTAATAAATCTATATGTACTGATGTGGACCTGTCTGTAACAAATATGTGTGAATTTAAAAGAGCAAAAATCTGTTTAATTTTTAGACTTTGATCCCAATTACATTAAAATAAAAAAATCCCAAATCTATATTTTTATATGTATGTGTATGTATAAATACATAGAAAAAATCCAGAATGATATGTAACACATTGTTAATGGTACTTTTGAAAAAGCAAGTTAGATTGTTATCAAAGAAGGGTGTTGAAAGGGGATTCTGTATATTTTTTTCACTCTGCATATGTATTTTTAAATTATGTTTGCTAAGTATGTATTTTTTTATTGTTTTATTGCTTAAAGTATTACAAAGAGTATTACATATGTCTCCTTTTTTCCCCCGCCCTTGACAATCCCCTGGCCTCCCCTACCCCCCAGTGTCTTATGTCCATTGGTTATGCTTCTATGCATGCATACAAGTCCTTCAGTTGATCTCTTACCCCCCTCCCTACTGCCCCCCGACCTATTTTTAAATAATGAGTATATATGCATTAATTCAAGTTGCAGAGCAATATGTTCAAACCGTGATCCTAGTAAGGTAAAGAAATAATTCAGGAGTTGTACGAAACAGAACTTCGACTTTTTCATCCACATAATCTGTATTATTAGGTCGTTTATAATAAAATGCACTTATGAATTACTTATGTAACTTTAACAATTAATCATTAAAAATATACAACTTTAATATAGAAATATATTTGTGCCCGGCCAATGTCGCTCAGCGGTTGAGCATTGACCCAGGAACCAAGAGGTCACTTGATCAATTCCCAGTCAGGGCACATGACCGGGTTGTGGGCTCGATCTCCAGTAGTGGGTGTGCAGGAGGCAGCTGATCACTGATGTTTCTCATTGATGTCTCTCTCTCTCTATCCTCCTCCCTTCCTCTCTCTCTAAAAATCAATTAAAAAATCATTTTAAAGAACATATTAAAAATATTTTAAAAAGAAACATTTGTTAAGTGACAAAACAAAAACAAATTGCAGAATAATACCTACAGTAAGATTCCCCCCTCCCAAGAAAAAGGCCTGGAAGTTTACAGACTAGATAAAAGGAAAAGTGTTTTTGTGTATTACTAATATAATTCTCCAAAAAGGAAAAAAAAAATGAGCAAACTTACTTTTTAGTTACCTGGTTGCAGAGGACACTACCACAAGCATCGGCTTGCCCTGTCCCAGGAAGCAGGGGGATTCAGACACCCAGGTTTTGCCAACGTGACTCTGTGCCCCGGTCGCAGATGAGGGGCATAGGATTGGGCACCTGAATTGAGCTGAGACACTTTCCTGGCGTTGTCTTGGCTCATCCTGCTGTGGCAGCATACCATAGGCTGGCCGGCTCAAGCAGCAAACGTATATTTCTCAGTTTGGAGACTGGGAAGTCTAAGATCAAGGTACCAGAAAAATCCGGTGTCTGTTGAGGTCCTGCTTCTCGGTTTGCAGAGGTCCTTCTTCTCATTGTATCCTCATGTGCTGGAGAGCAGGAGGGCAGGCAAGCTCTCTAGGGCCTGTCCTATAAGGGCACTAATCCCATGTGAGGGCTCCACCCTCATGACCTAATCATCTCCCAAAGACCGCATCTCCACATACTATCATATTGGGGCTATGGTTTCAACATATGAATTTGGGGAGGGGCACAAACATTCAGTCCCTAGCATCTAATGAGTGATAGAGAATCCATTTCTCCATGCGCTGGACCTGTATGTATCTTCCTGTGAATCTTGGCACTGTGGGCCTCATCCATCTTCTCTCACCCTTTGGACTAAGGCACCGAGGAAATGTTGGGCAGAGAAAGAAGCACGAACCAAGTAGCAGAGAGATGCTGAAATGAGACTTCTGGAAAAGAAAAGGACTCCCTAGACTTTCCAAAATCTTTGTAATTCTGGTTTCCAAAGTTCCTGGACCTCAATTGCATTTGTCCTCTTGGGTTAAGGCCTTCTCTAACCTGCAGTAAATTTCTCCTCCTCGCTGCCACTTGCACCTGAAAGGCAATGTCAGCATTTCCCTGTCTGACCACAAGATATATTCCAGCAAACTGGCTTTGTCAGATTTAATGGCCCCTGTGTCATATCTATCCTATATAGATATAATCTGCTGTTTGATACGATTTCAAAGTTAAAGTAATGGAGTGATGGGTATATTTGAAATGAATAATGTCCATGTGCAGGGCATTATGTGCCAAAGTAGGAAACAATGTTTAAAATTTCACACTATACTCTTCCTGGGAAATTTGTTTAAATGCCAAAATATAGGGTAAAACCTCCTCCCCCATAATTCTCTTTCAGAAGTTGGTTGTTTTAGGATTTAGTTCCCATAAGAGCTCTCAATCATCTATTTTAGACACACACAAAATGTATTTGGTGAGGGCTAATTAGTCTGAAATATTCTGTCAATTATGGATGCTTACAGTAATCACCTGGTAAAATCAGTAAAAAGCTACATAAGGAGACTTAACATCATTTTAGTCATTATTTTTTGAGGGGTGTAGTATGTCTTCACAATTGCAAGAATTAGATTAGTTATGGACAAGATAAGAACAGTAGCTTAAACAGGAAGTATGTGGTAATATTTGGAGGACCACCACAAATCTATTACATGTAAAACTATTTAAAAAAATAGTTGATGACATGGGGAGAAGTAAAAATGTAGGATACAAAACTTATAATATTATCCAAATTTGATTTTTCAAAAGTATAAATAAGACAATATACAAAAATATTATAAACAAATGTTAGTGGTTTTCATCTCAGTTTATTCTAGAGAACACAAAGTATTATTAAAATTGAGTATTGGTATTTTCAGAAGTTATGGCATATCGAGTGAGTGCTTAATAACTTAATTGGTTAGCAATTTTTTTTGTATTTGTATTTCTAATGTAATTATGTTTTTCACAATAAACCAAGTAGTTTATCTGTATTGAATTCAGATTAAGGTGTTTCAAGAATTAAGTAGAACAAATTTGAGGGGAAACCATATAGCGCTAACATCAAATTTGATTTCTGGAATTGGTTTAAGGATATGATGTATGCTGTTGTTTTTGAGAGGAAGGAAAAAAATAGAACCATGACTACTGGATCAACTCTGTCCCCTGGGAAACGATGGGAACAAGGCGGCGAAGCCAGCGGAAGCGCCCAGTAAAGCCCCGGGCTGCGGTGACCATCCTGCGCAGTTTCCGATCCCTGCGTCTGTGTTCACATTGTCCCTGCTGCCGCCCTCTTACTTCTCCTCCCATCCCGGACCATTCCTTTCCCTCCCAGGAAGCTTTCTCCTTCTGGAAGTTCCCTCTTCTAAAACGCCGTGCTTACCGTCCCCCTGATACTCGGGTTGTAGGGCGCTTTTAATACAGAGATTTCAAAGCCTCCGGCGACTGTGGGCACAGAGGGAAACCATTGTGAGGACTTGGTCCCTTTATGCCTGGAGTGTCAAGAGAGGATCTCCCATGTGTTCTGGGCACATGACATTTTGATGGGGCTGTTTTGACAGTCGTTTTGATGCATCAGTGTTGAGGCAGCCACGACGATGCCGCTGTTTTGACTGGGTATTTTGATGAGACCTCTGGGTGAAGCTGTATTTTTCTTTGTAACAATTTGTATCACCGGGTAACGGTAAAAATAAAGCCCTTCACCCGACCTTTGGAAAAACTCGTTTTATTTTCCGCCTCTACTGCTCGACGGTGGTTTAAGACAGAGGGGGCCAGAGACAAGGGAACTGGGCTGGAACCTCTGGCAGAAGCACCGGCATGAAATCTTCCGCTTTCTGTGCTCACTCGTCTCAGAAAAGGCCATCAATCATGCCAAGCGAGGCATCTGCTCATCTCGGAGAATTTACTTGCATCTGGAATGAGCTGCATAAAATCCCCTCAGCTCCCCCTTAAAGTTAGAGGAGACTATTTGACCCCTCGTTCTTAGGACTAGAAGGCACAGTGATGCTCAGTTAAATTTCTGACCTCCCTCTCGCACCCTGGTAATATCAAGAAAGCATAAGACCTATTGTAAAACTTCATTATCAATGTTGCACTTGGGGGGCAGTGCCAATGATTTCCTTCGCAGGTAACCCAATTATATCAAATTGGGGGGAAGTCATTTACCCCCCATTTGTGAAAGTAATACAAACCCGGAGCATTCAAACCCTACTCTATTAAGTGGCAAATTTAAACGTTTTATAATCTTGGGGTACCTTGGGGGCAGCAGAGCAAGGTGCAGAGATGTCATAGGCCCCTTGGGAAAACACCACAGAAACAAAAGAATGACTTCACAGTTTTCCCAGGGCCATCCAAACGTCCTCACATCGAAACATCCAACTGCCAGCCTGTGTCCACATGCCCAGCTTCCTAACCAGCCCCCAGGAAGTGTCCAGGTTACACGTCTTCCCTTGCTCCACTCCACCCGTCCCCACTCCTGAACCGCCTCTCCCCTTGTCATAGTCCCCGGCTTCTGAGGGTCCCAGAGGAGGTCTCAGGGTGGCCAGACCCCAGAGGAGAACAACAGTGCCCACGCTGAGGTACCTCCCTGTCAGGGCTCCCGCCTCCATCACTCTCAAGAGGCTGCGCCAAGTTCTAGGTCACCCTTTGTCGTGGAAAGGACCTCAGAAGCGCGGTGTGTGCTCCCCACTCCTTCCTGGTGTGGTGCAGCCCTTCGGAAAGAAAACCCCTGCAGCTCTGCCTGCAGTCCCCTCTCCGTAAGACTCAAGGCGCAGGGCAGGTCATCGTTACAGTGGGAGGGGGCAAGGGAGCATCCGCGCAAGAGGACGCCCTGGCGGTGACAGGGGCTGTGCGATCTCAGCCACTCCAGCTCTCTGGGCTTGTTTCCTCCTCCACCGAATGCAAATGGAGTAGCAGTGCCTGCTCTGGACCGCCACATGGAGGGGTGCTAGTTGTCGGGCTGGGCTCTTGTGAAGAAACAAACCGAGCTAATTAAGGGCACGCAAAGTCTCTCGAACAGAGTCCAGACTCCAGCAAAGACATGCTAAAGGTTAACTGTTCTTTAAAAGGGAATAAAGAAAAAAGCTAGTGGCCAAGACAAGGCTGCAGGTTGTCCCCGTGCTCACCCACCCGATTTGCTGTGCCTCTGTGCACAGTGCGTTTGTTATCCTTGCAGGCTCCTTCTATCAACTCAGGTAAGCAGACATCGGGGCCTAGCCAGGGCTGATGCTCTCCCGGCTCAGCAGGCACTCCTGCTACATAGCGCAGTCTATTTTTACTCCGCCCCTGCTGATCATTGAAAGCATGGACCTATCTTTCCCACCCATGTGTCCTGGCCCTGGATGGCGATGGACATGTCAGTTTTGATAAGTGGATGAATGAATGAATGGTGGTGGTTAGATTGAAGCCGTGAGAACTCTCTCAAATACTTTCTTCTTTGTTGCTGTTAATCCTCATCATTGATTTTTGGAGAGTGTGGAAGGGAGAGGGAGAGACAGAGAGAGAAAAACATTGATGTGAGAGAAACACACCGATTGGTTGCCTCCTGCATGCTACCTGACCAGGGCTGGGGATAGAGCCTACAACAGAGGTTCGTGCCCTTGACCAGAATTGAACCCAGGACCCTTCAGTCCATAGGTCGCCATTCTGTCCACTCAACCTAGGGCAGTCTGTCTCAAATACTTTCATTCAAGCAGCTCAGTTCTTAAATTATATTTAAATGGATTCGTTTTATAAAAATTGTACTGAATCTAGAGTAGCAGTAAAATAAAATATACAAGAAAAGTACCTTCTTTTAAATGGGAAACTGGAAGTAAGACTCTAAGGAAGATAAAGAATAGAATGCACATGTTTTCCACAGACAGAATGAACGCCAAGTGAATACTTTTTCTTTTATAGAGTTTTGTTTCAGCATCATTATCCCACTACTTCTTAGAGGATATGATGACTTATGGTCTTAAAATGAAACAGTATATCGTTAAAGTCTTATTTTCATGAAGATATTTTCTTCTAATTGAATTCAATACCATCCAGTGAAAGAATAGCTTATTCAACACTGTACATAGAAATGCTTTTCCATGTAATGGAGAACTCAAATAAAGAGTTCATGTTTTACTGTAAATCAAGGAAAAACACACTCAGGTTTTATGGGTTTTCTTTGGGCAAGCATGTTCTCTTAAATGAGCAGTCTGGGGCTTATTTCCCCAGTGGAAAAGAAGCCCAAGACTGATTAATTTATCATGGCTCATGATGAAACATCATCAGAGGGAGGAAGGCAGTTTCTACTCCCATGATAGTGACCTCTGTTCTTTTAACTAGTGGCACTGAAGCTCTCCCAAAGAAAAGCAAGCAAACAAGTAACAAAACGCATAGAAGCAGAAGCAGAAAAAAAAGACACAGTTTAGATACGTTTAAATTATGAATGGTAGACTTCACGTGTTCTAGGAGTTTCTGTAATTTATTCAGCAAATGTTAGGAAACCCCTGGATTATGTCAGGCATGAGCTGAGCCCTGGAAATGCAAAGATGATGGGGAAAGCACGCAGGTGCCACTTTCAGGCGAATCACAGTCCAGTAATTTTGGCACATTTCTCCTAGAAATGCGGCCCAATGAGAAGCCTAAAGGGAAACACCTGTATGCATACACACATAGATGCACATCGCTCTGTTTATGCACCACGGAAACATGTTTGTTAGCTGATGATTTAGGGAAAAGTAATGTAGCGAGAAAAAGCGCATACATAATTTATCATTTTCCTCCAGAAAGCTTTTATCCTGAATTCATACCTGAGAGTGACAAAGTCTACAAATAGTGATGGAGTAGTGTTAACAGTAGCAATAATCAAAAACAATAGTGCGGCCTGGCCAACGTGGCTCAGTGATTGAGCATCCACCTATGAACCACGGTTCGATTCCCCGTCAGGGCACATGCCCAGGTTGGGGGCTCGATCCCAGCGTGGGGCGTGCAGGGGGCAACTGATTGATGATTCTCTCTCATCATTGATGTTTCTATTTCTCCCTTCCTTTATGAAATTAATAAAAATATGTAGTTTTTAAAAATCAATAATTAAAAAGAGTGAAGCAAGTGTTAACCAAACTATTCTTTAAATTTTCAAGGCTCTTTAAAAATGATCTCAATTTTAACGATGATTAAGACCCGGAGAGAAAAGTACCTGTTTATGTAAAAAGATACAGAGAAAAGATCAAAGTAAACAAAAATCACACTGAGTACCCAGACCTTGGTTTCTAATATCATTCTCAAAAAAAAAAAAAAGGAACCGGTGCTTTTGGTGAAAGGGCTGGTTCTAAGGCTGGGGCAGGAAGCACACATGACAAGCTTAGGGCTCATCCTGCCTGACAGGAAGTAAGGACGTTTTTCAAAAATAAAATGATGGGCCTGCGAAAGGGATGCAGAGGCCAATCAGGGAACTCCCAAGGGCCTCACCTAGAACAATTTCAGTATTAGAATAAATAACATAGTAATGGATGATAAACTGAAGTACAAAATAAATATCTGGGTCCATATTGTATAAATAAATGACTGCTAAGTTAACCAATGGGAGAGAAGAGAAAAATTCCTCATACAAAGGAATTCCGACTAATTTATTATATAATCCCCACTCAAGCAGGTAAAAATAATTCTTTACCCCATAAGTGCGGGCTTTGTATAGTCACTTGCTTCCAAAGAATACTGTCAAGAGAGAGGAGAAAAGGCATAACTTTCAGAGGAGAACTCTGGCAAACACCACCTGGACCAGCTGATCAAGGTTAACATCAAAAGTGACACATAGATGTGGATCCTACAAACCCTTGATGGGATGTGATGAGAATGCACTTTCCCCCTATGGTCTTCCTCTAAAAACACCATAACCGCAGTCTAATCATGAGGAAAACATCAGACAAACCCAAACTGAGGGACAGTTAACTAATACCTGAACAGTACTCCTCAAAATCATCAAAGTCTTCAAAAACAAGAAAAATCTGAGAAATTGTCACAGTCAGGGGAGCCTAAGAAGACATGACTAAGTGTGATATGGTATCTTGGAATGGAAAAAAGACATTCAGTGAAAACTAAGAAAATTTGAATGAAGTATGGACTTTAGTTAATAATAATGTATTCCCCCCACCCTTTTTTTTTTTAGTTCTGACAAATGTGTCACCGTAAAGTAATATCTTAACAAAGGAAGCTGAGTACAGGGTACACAAGAGCTGTCTTTGTCCTATATTTGCAACTTTCCTATGAATCCAAAACTATTCTAAAATTTAAAATTTACTGGGGAAAAAATCAAATACCTGAAGTGAGTAAAGAGTTGACAATTTTCAATAAATAATAATAGATCCATAAATGCTAGAATAAATAAAAATTGACATCATACTTTGATTCTAGTTACCATCTCATTACTCGATTGTGTAATGTGTTTTAGTTTAGTGTATGTCGCAAACATTCTGAAGACTGAACAGTAATACAGCTTTGTACCAATTCTACTCCCAATTTCTCTTGTTCCTCCTATCTCCTGATTTCAGGGACTTTAGGCACTTTATAAAGTTTTAGAGCCATATAATCTGCTGTATATTTTTATTTAAAATTCACTTTAATAGTAAGAGTAATTTTCTCTGATTACTGTACTTTTCCCATTTTTATCATGTGACCAACTACTATAGTATAGTATAGAAACAATGTTTGAGGTCAAAACTACTTTGACTATAGAGTATGGTCACATTTTATGTAACTTGAAATAGTAAAAAATATGCATGTTAAAATCCCAATTTATGTAAAAAGTTTGAAATAATGTTAATTCCTCAAATTAAAAATTGATGAAGAATCATGTAAGTTGAAACCTGATTGATCCATTTAAAACTGTGTTTACACTGCCACCACATGGTGGCGCCACATCAGCTGGTGAAGTGTAAAGCCTTGACAAACCTCGGATTAGTCTTCAATTGACTGGCTCTTGAATTATATGTGACTTCATCAGGAACACAGCCTACATTCTAATTCTACCCTGCATTTTTCAAATGAGGCAACTGGAGTCTGTAAGGAAAATTATTCCCCCAAGTCCACACAGCTGGGAATAGACTAGAATGTACTTTCTGTCACTTGGTTTTGTGCCATATCTATCTATCTATCTATCTATCTATCATCTATCTATCTATCTATCTACCTACCCACCTACCTACCTACCTATCCACTTATGAATTAATTTCTACAACAAGAAAATTTTATGAGGGAAAATGGACCTCTGAATGTCAATTTAAATTTCATGCATATAAATAAATGTCCAAAATATATTATTAAAATATTGACTAAGTATAATTTTCCTTTTTTAGGTCCTTGGAAATTTTTCAACATGGTTTTTGCTTAGCAAAATTTTTGCTGATGACAGTATGAGCCATTAAAAGAATGAATTAGAACTATATAAGATGACTTGGAGGGATTTTCATTGTTGAATGAAAATATAACAAGTAAAAAAAGATTATTAGCACAATCCCATGCTTATAAAACGAATGACAAAAATTTAAATACTCTGTATAGTATGTATACAAGTGTACATGTCTGTAAACATATCTATATAGAATTATTTAAATACAATGGAGAATATAAATGATAAAATCTTTAACACGAGTTTTTTTAATTGAAATATGGTAGTGGGCAAAAGTAGGTCTACAGTTACTTAGTATGGAAAAAGACATGCAGGTTATGATTATTACAATAGCTTTACTAACTCAAAAGAATGTCCCATTGTTACAACAGAAACCTACTTTTGCTCATCCCTGTATAATTGACACATAACATTGTAAGTTTAAGGTATACAACATGTTGATTTGATACATTTATATATTGCAATATGATTACCACCACAGTGTTAGTAAATACCTCTATCACATTACATAATTATCTTTTTTAATTTAAATTTTATTTTTCAATTACAGTTTGCATTCAATATTTTTTCCTATTAGTTTTAGATGTACAGCAGAATGGTTAGACAATCATATACTTTACAAAGTGTCATCCCTAAGTACCCAACCGGCACCTTACATAGTTCTTGCTATTTCTTTTTTCAAATGAGTTACTTTTACTGAAAAAAGATGTGGATTCAGATGAGGGGGAAACTAGAAGAAAGTCAAACAAACAGAAAAAAATTGCACACACATGAAATTTTTATATATGGTAATTTTTATACACATTGATATAAAATTATGTTTCTGTAAATATATGTATAAATATATACATTTAAATACTTTGTTTTAAAATAAATAAAATTCACTATATATAAGGATAATTAAATACAATTTACTATAAATAAGACAAAATAAAAATCAAGAAAAATAATTTGTTATAAAAAATTACAGCTAACTTACCTCTTAAAAACATAAAAAACCTACAAGCAATGAAAAATAAAGCAAAAACAATAACCAAGTTGAAAAAAAATGAGCTAAGACCACAAAGAGGCAGTTTACATAAAAGATAAAAACAAATGCTTTTATATAAAAATACTTATTCCCATTTGTAGTCAGGGAAATGCAAATTAAAGTACAATGAAATTCTGTTTCAAATTTGTCATCTTGGCAAAGAACTAATTTATCTTAATGCCAAGTTTTGGCAAGAATATGAAACAACAGCAACTCTTCTAGACTGGTGATGAGCATATACAATCACTTTCAAAAGCAAATTGGCAATATTTTGTAAAGTTGAAGGTGCCCAAATGTGTCAGATCCACTCCCTGCTCATGTGTTGATGGAGAGACATTTACAAGAGTGGTTATAGTAGCATTATCTCAAAGAGCCACAATTGGAAACAAACCAAATGGACATCAATAGTTGAACAGATAAATTGTGATATATTTATTTAATTGAGTACTGGGCATTAAGATAAATGAATGAATTTGAGCTACATAGATATGAATGAATTCTCATAAAATAATGTAGTGGGTAAAAAGTAGACTATAGAAGAATACACGAAGATGACAATATTAGCACAAAGTTTAAAAGCATGCAAACTAATATAAATATATGCATATAGTTTGGGAATTTATATGACATAAATATCTTTAAATTAAAAATATTAAATTCAGGGCAGCAAATACTTCTGAAAAAAGAAATAGGAAAATTCAATTAGAGAAAGGCATACTTCTCATTAAACTATGATGTGAGTGAGAAATACACTTTTATTGTGCCTCTGAGACTTGAAAGTTGTTTGTTTTACAACAGCTAGCCTATCCTGATGAAGGCAGGATGATAGGAGACTACCACAGAAATTTGGGCATGAGTTGATCAAGTCTTAACTTGGAAAGGCCCTGGAAATAGACAAGAAAGATGTGAGAGAATAAAAACTCACTTTGAATAAAAAATCAGCAAGACTTATGTCCAGTTGGATGTGGGAGGGAGGGAAGTTTAATACACAGGGTTGTATAAGGATCAAATAGAGAAAAGTATATAAAAAGCGTTTAAAAAACACAAGATGATGGTCAACGGTCAGAAAGAGAGGAGGTAATAAGAGGAGGACCCCACTGCTACCAGAGGCCGCCTTGGGTTGTCATGGTTGGACACCCATTTGTCTGTCCCTTCTGTGGCAACATCTTCAGATGGATAAAATGGCCTGATTGGCAGTATTTGTAGCTGGCTCTGGGCCTCTCCATAAAGCTGTGTGTTTGGTTTTGCTTTATTTACATTACTGAGAAAAAAGAAGTACCATGACTTATGGTTGCATTATTTATGTAGCTGATTTAATTGTTTTTTATTTAAGCACTTTCCCAATAAATACTAACTTATTTTCCCCTCCTGGAACATCAAGCCACTATGTGATGATGTTAGAGGGCCATATTCTGATGTATGGGTGTGGGAGACACTGTCACATGAAAGAAATTCCCACCCCCATGCCCCCCAACATTATGCTTATACTTGTCACTGCCCCCTTTCTGTAGGCCTCCAGTAATTACTTGACTAATAACTCTCCCTTCCCTTTTCCAAAACTCATCTTCAAAAAAAAAATCTGGAAGTTACTTTTCCTAAGATATAAATGATCGTCAACAGTTTAAATGTGACTTTTCCCAAGAATGTTTTTTGCATTAGTAAGTCATAGCTTTAAAGTAAAAAGGATGAAGGTTTAGAAATAAATGCATTAGGAAACAGAAAAAAAAATACACATACTGAATAAACCTAAAAGTTATTTGAAACAAGAAAAGAAAAAAATGAAGTAGAGAAGGCATTAGCTAATGTAATCAAGTTAAGAGGGAAGAAATATGCCAATAAGGAAAGAAAATGGGAAAATAAATGCGAAGTGAATTTAAATAATTGTAAGGGGTTATTTTGTTCAACACGCAAAAAATATTTGAAAACATCAGTGAAAGAGATAAATTTATAAGAAAAGTATAAATTATCAAAGCAGACCACAGAAGATGTATAAAATATTAATGAAAACAGGGAAATGAACAAAGATCTGTCTTGTTTTCTCTCTCCTCTCTAAACATGTACAAGGCCCAGGAATTCCACCAGGGTATTCTCTGAAACATTAAAAAACAGAGAACTCCAACCTAATTAACTGTACCAGAATGTAGACAAGTAGGAAAAACTTCAAAATTCTCTTTAAAGAACGAGAATTATATCATGACCCAAACCTGACAGAGATAATATAAAACCAGAAAACAGATTTATTTTACTTATGAAAAATTATTTTCAAAATTCTAAGAAATAAGTAAAATTGATCATTTAAAAAAATAATAATAGATATTGACTAGATAAGGTACATATCAGAAATGCAAGGCTGTTTCAGCAATAGCAAGTCTAATGAGAAAAGTAATATGCTCATCATGACAGATGCTGAAAATATATTTATTAAAATACTAACGTCTATTTATACTAAGATTGCTTAATAAAAGAATACTAGGTATATTTAACATTTTTTACTTGATAAGATAATTTAGTAAAGTCACTTGGATGTATTCTTTCTACAGTCATGTGCTGCATGACGCCTAACTGCATATAAGACAATGGTCTCATAAAATTATAGTGGAGCTAAAAGAATTCCCATCACTTAGTGACATCACAGCTGTCATACAGTCATAGCACAGTGAATTATGTGTTTGTGGTGACGCTGGTGTAAGCAAGCCTACTGCACTGCCAGTTGTATAAAAGTATAGCACATGCATTTATGTACAGTGCATAATACTTGATAAAGATAATAAACAACTATGTTACGGGTTTATTTATTTACTATACTTTTTACTGTTATTTTAGAGTATACTATTTCTACTTATAAAAATAAGTTCACTATAAAACAGCATGCCATGTTACCCTGGCAGCAGCCGCATACAACTCTTATTTACCTCCTTCATTGATTGCATCATTTTCTACTGTGCTTGATTTAACCTTGTGTTTTATTCATCATGGCCCCTAAGACTATAAAATCCACTGCTTATATTGCCAATAAGAGGCCACATCGAGTGTACAGCTATGGCCTCGGTCTTCACATTCACTCACAACTCACTCACTGACTCACCCAGAGCAACTCTCAGTCCTGTAAGCTCCATCATGGTAAGTGTTCTGTAAAGATGTACCATTTAAAAAATATCTTATACTGTATTTTCATTGTACCATCTCTATGTTTAGATACACAAATACCATTGTGTTACAATTGCCTACAGTATTCAGTACAATTACATACTGCAAGGTGTGTAATAGGCTATACCATCTAGGTTTGTGTAAGAGCATTCTATGATGCTTACATAATGACGAAATCATCTAATGATGCATTTCTTAGAACATAGCCCTGTTATTAAGCAGCACATGATTGTATATACAGAGAGTAAACATTTTGAAATGTAAAAGAGAAAATGTAATAGCAACAAAAGGATCAAATACTAGAAAGTAAACTTAATAAGAAATGTGTAAAACTCTGTAAGGGCAAGTTTAAAAGGATACTGAAGGAAACATACATAAACATTCACAAGGTATATTGTAGTCTTAAAGAGAACAGGTACATTATAACTATATTGTGCCTAAAGTAACCTTATCATTTTGTCATGATCTCAATAATATTCCAATAGATCTTTTTTTTTTCCACTAAACAAGTCTGTAAGCATCACATGTGAAAATAAACACATGAATAGTTAGAAAAATTCTGTGAAAAAAAAAATCAGCCATGTGGGGAAGATTAACCCTACCAATTACGGTAATTAAAATAGTGGTGTACTGGCACATGTACATATAAACAGACCGATGAAATAGAAGAGTGGGTTTATAAATAGAATCCCCAAATAGAGTTTAGTAAATGACAAAGGTGAGATTTCACATCATTGGGGAAAAACAGAATATTCAATGAATAATTGTGGGATAATTGAATATCCGAAAAAATAAAGTTAAATTTTCACCTCATCCCTTACATCAAAATAAATCCAGATGGATCAAAAATTCATAAATGAAAAAAACTATAGCATTATTGTAAGAAAATGGGAGGCTTTCTGTAAAATCAGAGAGGAGAAAACTTTTGTAACTTTAAATATATTTTTTTACTTTGCATGTAAAAAATTCTTTAGCTGAAATTCAAAGATATCTACAAACTGAGTGGAAATATTTGTGTCATGTTATGAACTGAATGTTAATAGCTTCACATATAAGAGCTACAAATGAATCTTTTTAAAAGACCTTTAAATGCAATAGAGACCAGAAAAAAACAACCCAGTAATGAAAAAGAAAATGCTTACAACTATTAAACATTTGAAAAGATGTTCCACTTCACTGTAAGAAAATTGCCAGTTAAAATGAAAGCGAGATGCACTCCCCATATTTCACCTTTATGTTGTCCAAGATCAACAGATTTGATAATACACTGTTTTGGCAAGTATGTGGAGAAACCACACACTATTGTACAGACTTTCTGGAGTCTCTAGCATCTTTTAAATTAAAAAGGGTGCAGGTAATTCAATAAAAATAATAAAATATAATAATAAGCAATGCAGTGCCTACAAAAAAAGTGTGCATGCTGGTTGGCATGTCATCATCATTTCTTGTCATTAACCTTACAGGTTTACATGCACACGTGAACCAAAATACAGCAAGTTCTCACTTAACGCTGTCAATAGGTTCTGACTTCAAAGGAAACAACGTATAATGAAAACAAGTTTCTCATAAACTAATGACATAAACAAAAGTTAAGCCACTATGGCATCTCAGCAACATCACAATGAACGACGTTGACCGACACAACCTGTTATGTGTACAAAGATATTCACTGCAGCATTGTTTTTACCAGCAAAAGACGGGAAATAACCAAAATGTCCAACAAGGTGGACTGTTAAGTAGTGATACCAGAGCACAAGGGCTATTTTAACAGAACGAGGCAATTCCATGTTGTCACAGAACGACCTCCAAAATACATTGTTACAATTTATGTGCAAAGAAGTTTAGTGTATATTTGTGTATATGATCACATATTCATGGAATATCTCTGGAAGTCTACAAAAGAAACTGGTGTCAGGCAAAGCTTTCAGGGCACTCCTGGGAGGTTGAGGGCTTGGTTCAGGGGAAACTTACTGTCTGCTATACGTTATTTTGTACCTTTTTAATTTTGTAGTATGTGTGTGTATGCATTACATATTCAAAAATTAACTCCAACAGGAGATTTTTAAAGATATTCAAGAGCAGAGCAGATAAGTAGTGATAAATAGAATGTTTTCTTTTTTCTGTTCTTCTTATATCAAAGCACGTATGGCAATTGTTTACTTCTTTTTGGGTCCTGAGAGTAATCTCAGGAATATGACTAGTATTGCCAGTATAAATAGGGATTGGGGAGAAGTCTCAACTAGGAAAGAGCTTTGGAAATTCTGGAAATTTACATTTTAGGTGTCACTATCATCATTATTATTCTTTGATCAAATATCTGATGGCTTTTTACACTTGTTAAAAGAAAATGTATTGTCAAGTTTTCTTAGCACTCAAGTTATCTAATACTAGGTAATTGTGTTAGTAAACGCTGTTTGAATCCTATTCTTCAGACCACATTAAGAAATCAGCAAAACCAGTCATCATCTGTCTATCCAGAAGAGTAAGAAGATGGTGGGGGGATTAAAAATAATGTCAAGTAAGAAATGGCTGAGGAAAATTACTTTTATTCTGTATAGCTTCAGAGGAAAGAATGAGGATCAGCGAGTATAGTTACAGGAAGCAGAATTTGACTCACTGCAAGGAACACATTTCCATTTTGGGAACAATTTGAAAACATACTGGGCTCTTCTATTGTTATTTGAGTGTTCCCTCTCTAGAAATGCTCAATCAGACCACATTACAGCAAGAAAAGGCCATGCACATTACAAGTATTGTCAGTCCGAAATATGACTGTGTCTTTGAGCAAGGCTTTAAAAATAGTCTACTCCCTGCTCAGTTCCTTATTCTATTACCTCATCTTCTAGGTCAAGGCATCCAGAATTATGACAGTTCTGCAATGAAGCAAATGTTTATCTCTTGTAAATTTAATTCACTCCGTTGACCTAAAAAATGCCGGGATAATGCTGTTATTGACACACTGGAAGTTCAAAGATGTGGTCAGCACTATTTGTCATTTTTGTGCTATGACTAAACTTTCCGAAGTTAATGGGCTTAGAAGACAGGACATCATTTACCTGAAGTTATTTAGCAATAAAGTAGATTTTATTTATTCACATTTGAAATTTATTTAACAGGTAACCTTTTCATCCACTGTTTAGCTATATTCACAAAGGGAGAATGCTGCAAAGATCCTCATTTATAATTTAGTCTTGCCTCAGGAATTCTCTCTATCTATTTACAAGAAAATGCAGGCAGATACTATGTTCAGATTATTCTCTAAAGATCAATAACTGAATTCATCATAGCTCACAAAATTGTCCCCACCCCAGTATTTTTCTTTTTTAAAAAAATATATATATTTATTGATCAGAGAGGAAGGAAGAGGGAGAGAGAGATAGAAACATCAATGATGAAAGAGAATTGGCTGCCTCCTGCACGCCCCACAATGGGAATCGAGCCTGGGCCTGTGCCCTGACCAGGAATCGAACCACAGTCTCCTCATTCATAGGTCCACGCTCAACCACTGAGCAACACTAGCCAGGCCTTTCATTTTTCTGACTAATAACACTACTTCTCTTCCAGATGTCTAGGCTTGAACCTGAACTTCTTTAGAGCCAGGTGTCACGTTGGCAATAAACCACAATTGCTAAGGCATATTTTGAGGTATCTGTCCCTTTGTTCCCAATCCATCACAATCTCTGAAGAAAGGGGCAGGCCTAGATCACCACATTCCATATCATGTACCTGGTACTGACCCCTGACTCCAGCCTGGCACTGACTTCAGCTGTTTAAAGACATATTGTCCACCCAAATCAAGGTCAGCCCACCCACAGTGTGGCCAGTGATTTGGGGAGAAAAGGCCATCTGGACCAATCCGCTGTTGCAGGAATTTTAGAATTAGGAAGCTGAGACCAGCTAGAGAAGCTGTGGCTGAGGGCTTACATGGTAAAGGTGCAAGTGAAAGTTATGGGCTGGAAATCCCAAGCATGGGAAGATGGTGGAGAGGGCGCGGAAGGAGGAGCAAACCTGTGGAGAGAGGCAGAGGCGAGCAGAGACATCTCCTCATTCCTATGTGGAGCAGCCTTGGGGAATGACACAGTCTGGATTTCCAATTTAAATGTCGAAGGTCTGTCTGAATGATAGCTCTCTTCTTGAATTCTCATGAAAAGTCCCTCTGCCATAAATACTCCCACACATTTTTGTTTTATGCAGCTTGAATGGCTATTGCCTCCTAGTACCTGAAGAGTCCTAGTAAAAACAGTGCATTTCACAGTGTCCCCATGTTTCCTTTCTGTGGACATTCCTCTAATTTAAGCCATCACGATCTTTCATCTCTTCACCAAGACTATTGCAATAAATTCAACACCATTATCCCAACAAACCTCCAAGCATCTAGTTTTCTGTATCGTCTCCACCAGGTCGATCTTCAAAAAGCCCAACTTTAATGAAATCACTCAGAAACCTCCATGAGTCCCTATTGTCTAGCACATGAAGCTCAAAATAGTTTCATCCAAGGCCAACCTATCTTTGCTATTTTGCCTTTCGCTACTTGTAAACACACACTCATCCACACACATAGGTTTTTTCTCTCTCATTTGATTGTGTTTGGTATCTGCACAATGTCAAAGTATACTATTGTAGGGCTGGTCCACTTTGTATTATACACAAGCTCATTCATTTGCATTTTTGCATGTCAACAGACCTCCCCTTTTGTGTGTGTGTGCTTACCAATCAAGATAGTGTCTTGTCTGGCCACAAAAATATCTATGCGTTATTTAAGAAATATGTATTACCTAGCAACTGTTTATAAAGCACTGGGTTGGATCCTGTGCAGAATACAAAGCATTTAAGATATCTACTCTTTGCTGAAAAAATGTAGAATTTAATTGAGCAAACACAATACAGATACCTGAAAAGACTGTTACATACCATGGCTGCATGATCGATCTACTTACCGCTGCATAATAAGCCACCTGCTGCATAAAGAGCCAAGGATGCCCACTGTATGCTGGTCCCTCTGTTGTTTACTTCATTATAGTAGTCTGTTAGCTCCAAGCTTGCTAGCACTCACTCAGACTTTTCCGCATCAGATTTTTAAAAATAAAGCCCCAATAGCACATTTTCAGCCATTTAGAGATTGCTTGCTTTGCATGCCTCATAAAGTGCACCCAATATCTGCTAGCCAAGCCCGGGAGCTATAAAAGACCCCAGACTGCTACCACTCCACAGAGGGCTGCTGACAACATCATCCAAACACATCAGCTGACTCTCTGATTCCCCTGCGTCCTCTTCCCCTTCTGGGTGGTGGCGCCATATCCCTGTCTCTGGAAGACCATGTCAAAGCACCACCCAAACGAAGCTCATTTGCGCTATTGCCACTGCATGGTCTTGTTTTTTCCTTGATTAGTCCTAAATTCTCAAGTTCACTACACCACCCCAAAATGTGATGGCTTAAAACAACAAAAACATTTATTTGGGCCAATTTTCAATTTGAATAGAGTATAGTGGGGGTGGCTTATCTCTGGTCAACTTGGCACTAGTTGGAGAGGTTCAGCAGTGGGCCATCCATTTCCAATAGCTTCTTCAGTCATATGCTCTTGCCTCTCTCTCTTTCTTTCTCTCTCTCTCTCTCTCTCTCTCTCTCTCTCTCTCTCTCTCTCTCAAACACACACACACACACACACACACACACACACACACACACACACACACACACGGTGTTGCCTTATTTTCCAGGGCCTTGTGTGTCTTGGGCCCATTTGCCACATAGGTGTGTTAGGGTTGTCAGCCTCATTACAGGTTAAAGCAAGCATTCCAAGAGGCCCAGGAATAAGCTACAAGGTGTCTTATGATGTCTCAGAAATACCAGAATGACACTCAAGCAGCATTCTGTTAGTCAAACTCGTCACTAAGGACAACTCCAATTTAAGGGGAGGGGAATTAGACCCCACCTGTCAATGGAAGTCATAGCAAAGAATTTGCTGCCATCTTAAATCTACCACAGTGATTACTTATTTATTAATGCACATTGAGTCATACCAACAAGCACTGTTTATACTCCCCACCCCCAAAAGGGGTCAGCAAACTACAGCCTGTGGGCCAAATCTGGCCCACTGCTTGTTATTATAAATGAAGTTTTATGAGAACACAACCACACCAATTTATTTACATATTATCTATGGCTGTTTTGTGCTACAACCACAGAGTTGAGTAGTCACAATGGAGACCCAAATTGTGAGACTAAAATATTTATTATCTGGTCCTTTATAGGATAAGCTTGCTAACCTTTTCTCTAACATGTAGTTATATCCTGCTAATGTTCAATTTGAATTTTTTTCAAGTATAATTGTTAGTGACAGAAATTTCTTGTGAAAATTCAACTTACAAACTTGCAACTTCCACACAGCAGTGAGTCTGTTCTCCTGTCATCAACAGATGGTGTCAGTAGTCGTCCTGCTTACTTAGTCTTGACTACTGTCCTTGTGAGTTTGCTACGTATTTGCTGAATGCATTTAGTTTTAAAATGTTCAATCGGTCGTCAACTTGTCACAACCAACAAAAGCAAAAAATAATAAGTATGTTAAAAAGAGTAACAAAAAGTGACATATGATGATTACAAAAAGTAAAAATAATTTGAAAAAGTGAAACCCATATGAAAATACACTTGTATTTGTGTATATGAGATGAATCATTAGAAGGATAGATTCTGAGGATGTAAGAGTGAATCATGCAACATGTGAAAAGTGCTTTGCCTGTGTGATGGACAATAATCAGCAAGCAAAGTGTAAAAATGACACAATGTAAAAACACAGCTGAGGCTAAAGGAGCAATCTTACAGCTTTCTATCTACTAGCCTAATGTCTGTTGGAGAGACCATGACCAGATTTTGTAAATTTGAAGGCCAAGTAAGCACAAGGCCAAGAATGACCTTGGAACTTTGGAAGGAAGATATATTTCCATATGTCCAAGGCCCCACTGAAATCTGCATAACATCAAAGTGAGGAGAGTGTGAATACCACAGACACAATTCCTTACAAGGAGGAATGTTCCCCTCCTCAGCAGACTTTCAGGGTAGACAAAACTGGTCATTTTTTTTTTTAAGATGTCTGACAACATGCATAGGATCAAGAAGGAAAAAAGAATGTCTACTTTTAAGCTGCAGAGAACCAGCCAACTCTCACTGGGGGAAAATCCTTCCATGAACTAAGAACAATTTTAGAACAAACCTGATCTTTAATACTTTAAAAACATATTTTCTGAATTTCGATTCCTGAAAGAAACAAGGAAACAGACAAGCAAACCAGCATCCACACTCAAATGTGTGATATATCACATCTTAACCCAGTGACTTCCACCAACGCATTCACTTTCATTGCAAATCTTTTGATGTAATTTGTGATTCGTTGTGTTTGTAAACTCGGCTGTTAAGAAAACTTTTATTAACAGCATCTACTTATTTTTATAAAGTGAGATTTTTTTTCAGATCTGTGCTACCAGAATAAAGATACAGAAATATTTTGAAAGCTGAAGACTTTCAGTGTCAACTATAAGACTCAAAGCTCTTTTTGTCTGCATAAAAACAGCCTCCTGGTTTTTACTGATTGACATTATTGTAAGTTCTATAAAACACTACCTTTACCTGCTTTTTTACATGGAATTCCACATAAGGGAAAAAGTGTTCTACTGTTTAAAAGCTTAAAAATTATGACCATAAATAACAGAAACTATGGAAGATTTCTGAGCAGGAAAGTTACATAATGAAAGTGGTGTTTTAGGAATGTATTAATCTGGTTATATGTCAGATAGATTCCCCAGAGACCAGTTAAAAAGACACTGTGAATGGCGTCCTGTGAAAATAACCATTATAATACAATAGAAAATGGAACTAAGCCCTATTATATCTGTTGGAAATTATGAGAAGCATAAAACAAAGCAGTTGAAAAATTATGTTTACATAGCAAATCAGCATACCTCCAAGCTTTTTTATTTCTTCTATCTTGTGTTTAAAAAATGTAAAAAAGGAAAATATGATACTGCAAAAGTGTTCAGATGGATCCCAAATGAAGAAAAAAACGTACCTAGCAATTGTTATTCTATTTTGTCTAAAATGCTTCTGGTTGGTTTAAGAGCATTGACTAGGTATAAGAGCTTCTTTGACTGAGCTTCTAACAATGAAACACCCCCTAGGCTCCATTTTAAACCCCAAAGTGTGTCTTCTTGAAGTTGTAAAATTATTCTTAAGTATAACAAATGATCATTGTAGAAAAATTATAGAAATACATACTAGTATAAGCAAGCAAAAAATAAAATTACTTGTAATTCTACGATCTAGATAGTATGGGTCTGGAAGACTATATGCTTTTCAGTGTGCGGTCTCTGAGATATTAGTCTATACAAATATTCTGTATAATAAAAGGCTAATATGCAAATAGACCAAACGGTGGAACAACCGAACAACCAGTCGCTATGATGTGCACTGACCACCAGGGGGTGTGCGGGGAACATGGCGGGTGTCGGCAGCAGGTGGCAGAGTGTAGAACATGGTGGGCGCTGGCCACGGTGGGATGGTGGAGCAGGTGAGTGGGGGTGCCAGACCAAGGCAGGGCATCGGTTGCTGTCATTGGGGCCAGCCTCTGGTGGTTACTGAAAATTCTTTGCTCCAATGCGCCATGGTCCTGCCTGGTGCTCGCACCTGCTGTCAGCATCTGGCACCTGTCCCGATCTCTTGGTGTTGTCAGCGGCTGTGAGTGGCGGCTGCCAGCCCCAATCGCCCCTGAGGGCTACTCCACCTCCCCCTTGCTCCTGAGGAGTGATCAGGGTAGCAGCCGCTGCTTACACCTGCTGACAGCGCTGGCCCTGCTCACACCCACTGCTGGTGCCGGCCCCAATTGCTCTGTACCATCAGCAGGTGCAGGCGGGGCTGGTGCCATCAGCGTGTGGGTGTGGGAGCGAGGGCGGCAGGAGCAGGGTGGCCGCACACAGGGATCCTGGAGCCTCGGCGGGAGGGGGAGTGGAGAATGGGCCGAGACCTGCCCCTGTGCCCACTGCAGCTTCGCGGCCCACAGTTCCTTTCAAGGTGCACAAATTCATGCACTGGGCCCCGAATATACCAATAAGCAAATGAGGTTTCAAATAAAATAGGATTATACTCTACATTCAGCTAAATGTTTCAGAAATGTGTCACTTATAAATGTGTCCCAAATATATTGAATATTTGGCAGCCATCGAATAAATATCAGTGGCCAGATATCTAACATATAATTTTAAGCAGACTAACTTAAAATTTAAATGTAACTCAAATTATGATCATAAGATGTGCATGATCTCCCAAAATAAAATAAATTTTATGTGTATCCAATCATAGGTATTGAAGTTTGTGTTTATAAATACCAGTCTTTTTTTCATTTCAATATGGGTTGGCCCCCAATGTATAAGAATTTGGTACCATGTGGGTCCATCTGAGTATCTCACCATATTGGAATAAAATTGACTCTAGAGCATGCATATTTCATTCTCCAGATCATCACTAGTCCAGTATTTCCAATTGATGGTTTTAGCCAGACCAGTCATATTTTGCTCCCTTAAATTGCTGTCTTCTCTCATAGCTCCCCACTCCCTCACCCCCAGCAACAGTCATTAAAACTTTCTCTCCTTTCCTATTCTTCTCTTACTGATACTCATATCACATGAGGATACTGACCCCTAGCAATTCAATGACTGGCTCAAAGCACATAATCTGGTACTAGCAGATCCAGGGCTTGACTTCTTGCTCCTGAATTTTTCTCCTGGGTGGTGTGTACAAGGGCTCTTGCCACCACATCTATTACCTTATACTAAAGGGTCAACAATATAGATCCTGGAAGCCCTCATTTACATGGTTTCACTTATAGCACTGGTTTTGTGACATGAGACCTGAGGGTAGCAAGGGGCAAAGATACAGATTACAATACACACACACACACACACACACACACACACACACACGCACACACACACACCAGAAAAATCAAAATAGCATGTTATCTCTGAATTAAGACCATCCTATAGCCCTAGCTAGTTTGGCTCAGTGGATAGAGTGTTGGCCTGCAGACGGAAGGGTCGCAGCTTAGATTCTGGTCAAGGGCATGCACCCCGGTTGCAGGCTCTTCCCTGGCCCTGGCCTGGTCAGGGCACTTGCAGGTGGCAACCAATTGATGTGTTTCTCTCACATTGATATGTCTCTCTGTCTTTTCTCTCTCTCTTCCACTCTCTCTAAAAATCAATGGAAAAATATCCTTGAGTGAGGATTAGAAGAAAAGACCATAAAAGACATGGTCACCAACATCATTTTTTCAATTATCAGCTTGGCAACAATAAAAAAGTTGAGCACCATTTTGCTTCCAAGGCTCTGAGGTCATAGGTACTCTTACACCTTGTTAGCTGAATGACACAATGCTACAATCCCCCTGAAGGACATTTTAGCAATATTTTTAATAGTTATAAATGTATTTACCCTTTGGCCCAGCAGTCTTACTTCTGGGAATATATCTTACTGACACATCTGCACACATCAAAATGATTTATGCCCAAGGTTATTCACTATTGCTTTGCTTGTAAAAGTAAAAGATTGGAAACAATCCAGGTAACTATAAGTAGAGGAGTGGTCAATTAAACTATGGCATATGCACACATGGAATATTAGGCAGCTGAAAAAAGCAACGAGAACGCATGGGCTTCACTAACAGAGAAAGATCTCTAGGAAATACTGTCAAGGTCAAAGCTCAATGAGCAGAAGAGGGTAAGTGATATGTCACGTTTGATATAAGAAATCGAGGAAATAATACCAGCAATTAATATAAGTGGTTAACCCTGGGGGGATAGAGAGTGAGCTGAACAACAGCAAGGTGGTAACAAGTCTTCTCAATGTATACTTTGTTAAGCTTTTCCTTTTCTTAGTTTTTAAAAAAGTCATTAGAAAATATTACCTATTAAAAACAAAAAACTAAATAAATCATTGTTTTAGTTAAATGAAAAGAGTGTCTTAATCCTTTCTGGTTTACTCATTTTAAATAAAAACATTGAGGTATCTTCTTATATAGGCTTTTCTGTTATAAGAAAAGATTAAAGAAAAACATTATATTAATGTACCAATAAATTCCCATAGCAATCATTTACTAATTTGCCACATATGGACTTAAGAATCTAAGTATACCTAAGCAACACTGACTTTGCTGACTTTTCTCACTTTTCTGACTCCTTTCTGAAAAGAGTGATATGATAGGTCATCAAAACCTTCCTACTTCAAATATATCAATGTGGTGCCTTAAAGGGAGATGGTAAAACCACTTTTTGATATGGATAACAGTTACTTTAACAAGTACCACAAAATAGAGCAGGAAGGTGTGACATGATTAAGCTAAGAGGAAGAGAATTGTCAACAATATAAGAATTTTTAAAAAGCTGGTTTATGCATCAAACTAAAGTAATAATTTTATTAGAATAGACGGTTCAATTAGATAAAACAGACATAATTCATTAACTCAACAGAATAATTTTCAAATCATCACTTTACATATTACCACATGGACACATTTTGCCTCTCACAGTCAGATTTTTATGAACCCTGCTTCAAAAGATTTCTATGATAAAGTGGAAGCAAAGAACACAATGATTTTAGAGTTACAGATAAACTTCACATTCATGCTATGCTATCAGAATTATGACTTGTTATTACACATATTATTATTATTAATAAAATGAACACTAACTGTTATTTTAGAAAGATCACTTACCCATCTCTGAGCCCCAGTTTCCTTACTTGTCATAGGATGATAATAATACCTTATTCATAGGGTTGTCACAAGGAATAAATGAAATAAGGTATTTAATAGTACGCTGAAATAATGCTTGGTGTACAGTAAGTATTCACTAAGTGGTGGCTATTATTTTGGTCTTATTTAAATGTCAACAATACTTTAAGACAGAATGTATTGATTTTTACTATTTAGTTACATGTATATGTAAGTTATTATATAATTTTATTATTTTTGTAATAACAGAAGAATGCGTATGATATGTAAATTGTAAGACTGGGATATGAAATTCAATGAACACTACAATTTAAAAATTCTCTGGTAAAATAATAGCAAGAAATGCATAAGCATATTAGCATTGGAAGTATTGGAGTCGTAAAACTATTAGTAATTATCTTTCCTTTTCTCTATTTCCTAAACGTTTAAAAAATATTTTGTAGTTTTATAATGACAATAAAAATAAATATAATAAACTGGGCTGGGAGCAGAAAGAAGATAAGTGGTCAGAAATAATAAACAATCTTGATTCAGATTATGGTTGAGTTTTTATCTCCACCCCACACCCAACACACAAATACCCTCCATATACCACTACGATTGAAAGTAAACTTTCTAGGTTTAGCTACATAAGTGTGGTTTTAGAAGGAAACAGTGACTATGTAAGAAGATGAAGGAGAATATATGAGAGAGAAACTAAATATTAAAATATTACCATGTGTCAGATACTGCTAGTTGCCTTCCCAATCTCTTCTTCTTTAGTAACAGAATCTCAATTTTGTCTGACAGCAATATGTTCCGTTAAAAATACCTTCCTAGATTCCCTTGCAGCTAGGGCTGGCCATGACCCACTCTGGCTAATGAAGTAGCATCAGAAACTACCAGGAGAGACTGAACTGGCCTTCTGCTCCTTCCTCCTTCTTCCTATCAGGAATGCAGATATGCTGCCTGGTCACAGCAATCATTTTGCAATTGTGCTTATGAAAGTTACAAGCTAAGCCTGGCAGGACAGAAGTGTGTGAGCTGGGGGCTCTGCCAGGCTCATCAAGGAGCTGCATCTTCCTGGATCAGACTTCTTGTTAAGTGAGAAAACTGAGTTGCTATATGTGAAAGCTACTGAAAGAATGTTCTGCTTTTTGCAGCCAAATAAATCCTAACCGATACACATGAACTTCCAGTTATGCCTAAGGCTCTTTGGAGGGAAAGACCCTTTTTGAATCTTGGCTAACAACAGGCAGAGGCAGAGTTCAAGAGACCTGGAACAGGCCACGCTAACGCCACTTAGTCATTGTGTATTCATTTAGCTGAGGGCTGTATTCAGCTGTGTGGACTCTGTTCCGGAATGCCATCCAGGACTCATTGTACTTCTGACACCGCCCCCCGCCCCCCCCCTTTTTTTTTAACATGGAAAAGTCTACATTAAAAAGGCCCATAGGTGACATACTTTTTAAAACACTTGTCTTTGTCTAAATACACGGATTGTGTGCATGAATGTTAATCAGTTACAACAGGGCTGTTTCAGGCCAAGGATATTGTTCCACAGCATAACACAGGAAGTAACAGAATCGGTGATTTCTGCAAGCAGGGAGACACACTTTCAAGGAGTAGTCTACCTGGAAGCTGTCTTCTTCCTCACCCCTCCCCACCCTTCAAATTCAGGACTATAACCCCCTCCCCGTCACTACAGCGGAACAAATACAGCGCAAATACAGGACTATAACCCCCTCCCCGTCACTACAGCGGAACAAATACAGAAAAGCCCCAGAGAGAGAAGGCATAGTCCCGAATATAAGGGAACTGTGATCTGCCTGTCGCAGAGTGGATACCTATTTCGGCAGAGTTCGTATTTGCCTTGGTGTGAGGTTGCTGTTAGCAGTGTGGTTGGAGAGTCAGGACTTACTCCCATGCTCCTACCACTACATAGCATGGTCTCATCTTATTTTTTTAAAAGTGTTTTTATTGATTTCAGAGCGGAAGGGAGAGGGAGAGAGAGAGAGAAACATCAATGATGAGAAAGAATCATTGATCTGCTGCCTCCTGCATGCCCCCTAAGGGGGATGGAGCCCGCAAACAGGCATGTATGTGCCCTTGGCCAGAATCAAACCCTGGACCCTTCAGTCCACAGGCCAGTGATCTATCCACTGAGCCAAACCAGCTAGGTCTGACCTCATTTTCTAACTAAGGACTTTAAGCAGTTATAGATAAAACATGAGGAATTCTCAGCATGACAACAGAACACACTCCTCCCAGAGCAGGAGAGCGGAGAGTGCCCTACAGTGCTGCACAGGGCGCCACTCAGAACCTGCCTTCGGGAAAATCTCACGTGAAACAGAGCGGCCGCATCTTCCCATTCTTCCCACAATGGGATTCAGTTCGAGTTTGATCCAGTCACGACTACTCAGTGAGAGAGAAGAGAAATAGAGTAACAAGCACAATTCTTTTCACTGAAATAAATTAATACACAGACAGCTCAACCCGAGAGGCATCATCAGATGTGGCAACGGGGTAGCCTCCCCTCCTTTGCCAGGCAGGGTCCTGGCAGGCCATGTACTCCTATGGCACAATCCAAGTGAGTGATTTGAAGAGAGTTTAATAAAAGGACTATGTACAAGGCCTTGGCAAAGTTTAGGAAATACCAGAAGGGCTGGAACAGCCCCCTGCAACTTGTAGCAGCAGCGAGCTGTCCACACGTACAGGTCTAAAAGACCAAGGGGAGAGAGTTGCCCTGGGTACAACTGTGAACTTCTTGACAGGAGCGGAGTCCTTTGATGGGGGCGGGGCACTCATTTTGAAACAACCTGGTAGAGAGGGGGCATAAATACACGGACTTCCCTTTTCTTCCACCTTTGATTTCCTGTTGGTATTTCCCTTTAGCTGAACTCAGTTGAAAGCCAATGGCCAACGAACTCCATTGGTAGATTTGATGTTTCAGCTTTCGGTGGCGCAAAGCATAGCGGGAGTGGTGGGAGGGTGATGAGGAGTGGATTTTGAAGGGCAGGCAGAAGATATCCAGCATATTCTAAATAAAGAGACTTTTAATGAAAGACTACCTACAGAGGTTTGGTCAGGTTAAGAGACCTAAGAGAGAAGTTAGAGCACCCAGGAATAGCAACATCAGGAATTACCACCCCTAGAATGGAAGGAACCATTAAGTAGAAATTGCATTATTGGAGCTCAGTGAGAATTGTAGCCTTTTGGGGTGGTGGGGGGGGGGGGGAGGGGGTAGTGTGTGTGACTGTGATTTCAGGGAAATTCAATTCTTATCGGAGCTGTGGCCCTGAAGCAACCAGGAAGAAAGAAGGGAATACTTTTGTCTCTCCTATTTGCCGATCTCTTGCCAATAACCCCTACTGACTCAATCCAACCAGAAACCAACCAGGAAGGAACCAGAGTGTTGATATCCCACAGGGATGCACCTATCAGGACACAGAACAATGCCAGGGATGGTAGACAATGCCTCTAGGGAAGAGTAATTAGCACAGCACCTTAACAATATAGATTATTCCCTCTATCATATTATCTGTCTCTTCTTTACTTTGGGAATTGCTCACTCCTTTGGATCCAACAAACATTCACCAAGCACCTATTTTGTGCCAGCCACTCTTCTTAGCTGGAGAGCTAGAACATGAAAAAGACAACAAGGTCTTGGGCTTCACGAAGTTTATTATATAGTTGGAGAGAGAAAGGAAATAAACAAGTACTAAAATAATACAAAATAATTTTAGATGGTGATAAGTGCTAAGAAGGCAATAAAATAAGAAAATACAATTGAGAATAAGATGATGCTTTAGGTGGGGGGAAGCACAAATATCTGAGAAGGAGTCACTTGAGCTGAGACTAGGTGATAAGAGCCAGCCATTCTAGGAACTGGAGAGGGAAAAACATTCCAGGCAGAATGAAGAGCAAGTGCCAAGAGTGAGGGGGCAGAATAAGTTTGATATATTCAAGGATCAAAGTAAAGGACACTTTATTTTTTTGTTTTGTTTTTAGGGACACTTTAGCTAGAACATAAAGATAGAAGATAAGATTGGTGAGGTAGACAGGGACCAGACCAAGGAATGCTTTGTAGGGTAGATAAATGCAAAGAAAAGCTACTATGAGGCTTATGTGGAGAATGGACTGTGGGGGAGGGAGGGAGGGAGGGAGGGAGGGAGGGAGGGAGGGAGGGAGGAAGGGAGAGAGGAGGGAGGGAGGGAAGGGCAGCAAGAATGGAAGCAAAGGGACAAGTTAGGAGGCTATTGTAGTAGTCCACGTGAAGAATGGTGAGTGCAAGTAGTAAGAGGTAATTGTACTGGTTATAGTTTGAAAGGACAATATCAGGATTCTCTGATAGATGGGACATGAGGGGTAAAAAAAAGGAAGTATACCCAAGTGTTTGGTTTGAGTAAGTGACTGCATGGTTTTGCTACTTACTAAGCTGAAAGAGGAATGAAGTGTTTCCACTTAGAAACTTCTATGTAGACACACAGATAAATACTCCAAATCAGCCTGCTGTTGCCCGTTGGAAGAAGATATTGGTTAAGTGGGGTCTCTCAAAAGTTCATGTCCATCCAGAACCTTAGAATATAACCTTATTTGGAAATGTGGTCTTTGCAGAGGTAGTAAGTTCAGGATCTTGAGACAAAGTCGTCCTGGCGGGCCCCAAATATAATAAATGTTTGTCCTTAGAAGAAGAGAGGACACACAGAGACACAGGGAGGAGGCCATGTGAAGTAGGAGGGGAAGATGAGAGAGATACCACTGCAGGCCAAGGAATGTCAAGTATGGCCAGTAGCCACTAGAAGCCAGGAAAGAGGCATGAAACATTCTCCTTGGTACTTCCAGAAAGAATCAACCCTGCTAACACCTTGACTTAAGATTTCTGGCCTCCAGAAATGTGAGAAAATAAATTTCTGTTGTTTTAAGCCACCCACTTTATGGTAATTTGTTACAGCAATTCAAGGAAGTTGATACAGATTTTGATACTGGGGAGTAAGGTGTTGCTCTAACAGACACTCAAACAGATACTCTAAAATACCGTACACAGATACCTTAAAATGGTATCTGTTTTTGGAGTGGTTTTTAAATTGGATAATGAATGGAGGCTGGAAGAATTTTACGATGCTTAATAGGCAAAGCTTAGATTGCCTTAAGGAGATAATTGGCAGAGATATGAATGTTAAAGATGCTTCTGTTGAGGCCTTGGAAAGAAATGCCAGTTATGTTATTAAAAACTAAAGGAAAGGCAGGGGAGAAGGGGGGTAAGAGATCAACCAAAGGACTTGTATGCATGCATATTAGCATAACCAATGGACACGAACACTGGGGCAGTGCTGGCTTGTCCTGGGGAGGTGGGGGGGGGGAGTGGTGATAGGGGGGTCAATCAGGGAAAAAGGAGAAATATATAATACTTTAAACAATCAATCAATCAAACAAACAAACAAAAAACAAAACTAAAGGAAAGGCGATCCTTGTTATAAATTAGCAGTAAAGTTGGCTGGAAAGCAGAACTTATAAGTGATGAACTTGGATATTTAGTTGAGGAGATTTCCAAGCAAAGTGTGAAAGGTGCAGCCCGGTCCTCATTTACAGTAAAATGTATCAGGAAAGAGATAAATTGAGCAAGAAACTGTTAAGCAAAAATGAATCAGGACGTGATGATTTGGAAAATCCTCACTCTGTCCATATTGCAAAGGCCTACAGCATACACTGGATGGAATACCAAGGGTGTGGCTGGCAACCATTTGCTGGAGAGATTAGGTGTATGACTCATACAACCAGTTGACCACCTCAGCAGAATAGAGATAAGGCCACCCAGGCAGGATCTGTGCAGAACATTCATGTCTAGTGGCATGGACCTCCTTGAAGTATGCAAAACCCACAAGGTTTTTGATAATGTTATATCAGCAGAAACACTGCCGACTTAGACTGAGAGGGACAAAGACTGGACAAATGAAGAACGGCCATTAGACTTTTGGGATTCTGCAGTCAGGAGATAGGATAGTATAACTACTCAGCTATTAACATACATTAATATTCAAGAAAAGGGAATAATTCTGAGAGCAGAGCTGTGAACACAGAAGCCAGAGAAGTGGGTCCCATGGCCTCTGTGGGCCCAGACAGTGGATTGAGCCACAGATGATTACTCTCAAGTCTTGACATCTAATGGAATTTGCCCTGATGGAAACTTTCTTGGGACCACTGACCCCTTTATTTCTTCTGTTTTCTCTCTTTTTGGACCAGAAATGTGTAACCTACGTCTGGCTTATCACTGTATTTTAGAAAGAGGTCATTTGTTCTCTAGTTCGCACTTCCACAAATGGAGAAGAATTTTCCCCTAAAATAGATCGTACCCAGTATGTCACTCATACATGATGAGATTTGGGACGTTTGATGCTGAAATGAGTTTAAAACTTTTAAGGATACTTTGATAGTCTGAATGAATGTATTTTGTACATGAAAAGAAGGACATGAATTTGGGAGGCAGTGTCAAAGGGAGGATTGTAGTGGTTTGAATGAGTCCTCCCAAAATTCATGTAGACCTGGAACCTCAAAACATGTTATTCAGAAATAGGATTGCCCTAGCTGGTTTGGCTCAGTGGATAGAGCGTTAGCTTGTGGACTGAAGAATCCTAGGTTTGATTCTGGTCAAGGGGACATGCATGGGTTGCAGGCTCGCTCTCCAGTAGGGGGCGTGCAGGAGATAGTCGATCAATGATTCTCTTTCCTCATTGATGTTTCTATCTCTCTCTCCCTCTCTCTTCCTCTCTGAATCAATTTATATAGATAAAACCCTAATATGCAAATAGACCGAACAGTGGAACAAGTGGTTGCTATGATGTGCACTGACCACCAGGGGGCACGCTGGAACATGGTGGGCATTGGCCGCAGGTGGTAGAGCATGGAACATGGTGGGCATTGGCCACGGCGGGATGGTGGAGCAGGTGAGCGGGGGCGCCAGACCAAGGTGGGCGCCGGTCACTGTCATTGGGGCCAGCCTCTGGTGGTTACTGAAAACTCTTTGCTCCTACATGTCGCAGTCCTGACTGGTGCTTGCATCTGCTGCTGGCGCCGACCCCACTTGCACCAGAGCTGCCACTCACACCCACTACTGGCACCTAGAGCCAGTCCTGATCACTTGGCTCTATCAGCGGATGCGAGCAGTGGCTGCTGGCCCCGATCGCCCCTGAGGACTTCTCCACCTTCCCCTGAGGGGTGATCAGGGCAGCAACTACAGCTCGCACTTGCTGACGGTGCTGGCCCCCCTTGCACTCACTGCTGGTGCCTGCCTCAATCACTCCACGCTGTCAGCGGGTGTGAGCAGGGCAGGAGCCATCAGCGGAGGATTGGCTGAGGCCCGCCCCTGTGCCCACCACAGCCTCATGGCCCACAGTTCCTTACAAGGTGCACGAATTTGTGCACTGGGCACCTAGTAAAAATACATTTTTTAAAAAAGAAATAGGATCTTTGAAGATGTAATTAGTGAAAGATATTAATATGAATACATCCTGGATTTGTGGTGGGCTCTAAAACATAACTTGTGTCCCTATAAGAAAAGAAGAATTCCCAGAGACACGGAGAGGAGGACATCATGTGATATCAGAGGCAGAGATTGGAAGGAAATGTCTACAAGCCAAGGAATGTAAGGATTGGGTATACCACCAGCAGTTTGGAGACAGACATGGATAGGATTCTCCCTAAGAAGCCTCAAAAGAAGCCAAGCCTGCTGACACCTTGATTTCAGACTTCTGACCTCCAGAACTATAAGAGAATAAATTTCTGTTGTTTTAGGCTTCTCAGTTTGTGGCCATTTGTTATGGCAGCCCTTGAAAACTAATAAGCTATCTTTGATTTTTCTGGTTGCTTTAAGAATAGTTTTTCTTTGTATTTGGTGTCCCACAGCTTCACTATGATATATCCAACTGGGTTTTTTATTTATTTATCCAGCGTGGAATTCATTGGGTTTCTTGGAACTCTCAGGGTTCCCATTTTTTAATTTGGTTTTGGCCTGGAAGCTCCTTATTCATTTGTTGGCTTTTCAGTGCTTTAGAAAGATTTTTAATAATACTTTTCTGTAAGTTTTTATTGTTTTAAGTGGAAGGGTTGGTGCAATTAGCCCGACCTGGCTTTATCAGGAAGAGGTGTCTCTGCCAGAATGATCTTTTAATAACCAAATCAGATCATGTCAATATTCTGCCTAATATTCTCTAATGGCTACTTAAGCTTATGATCAAATCCCAAATCCTACACCCAACCCTGATGATCATGTCTGCGTCACACTCTTCATTCTTCTGGAACATTCTCTCCCTTTAAAGCCCTGCTCCCTGCCATGCTCCTAAGATGTCTGCAATGCTGTTGCAGAGATTGTTTCAGGGAACAATTTCTCTCTTCCCCCTTAATATTTTCCCAGCTACTTCATTTTTTAATATTAAGATTCTAGTAGATGAAAAAGGCTTTATCAAAGAAATTAAGAATAACTGGGAGAATTAATAATACAGGGCAGAGAAGTTTTCTCTGTATTTCCCACTTCATGCCATGCAAATAAAATTGTTTCTACCTCACTTAGTACAGTTCATTTCAATACATATTTATTGAGTGCCTCTACATAACACGTATTGTAGATAAATTGGAGGTTCAAAGAACAATATGACATAATCCCTTCACCTCAAGGATTTCAAAGTTTGGTGAGGAAGACAGATGATAAGAAAACAATTTTAATATAGTTTTGTTAGATAAAGTTTTGCAGAAGGAGTTAGGGGTGCCCAGAAGAAGAACACTTAGGGAAGGCTGGAATTTCAGGGGAGGCTTTCGCTATACCTTTCTGCCTAGTCCTGCGCAGTTCAGTCTGTCTAGCGTCTAGAGAAGAGTTTGGTCCAATTAAACAGGGTAGCAGAAAAGGTAATTTTAGAACTAAAGATGGTGTTGTCATTTGACAAGAACATAATCATTTATACTACTTAATTTAGCCAAGAGCTCTCTTGTTACACACAGTAACTAATGAGTTGTCCAACCTGTCTCAAAAGAGCAACTTGAAAATAATGATATTGCTAAGTCTATTGACTGGGAAGTAGACTTTGATAAACTTGTAAAGCAAAGCCTTCTCTATCTGTCTCAGAAAAGAGCTGCTCTCTTCAGGCAAGAGCAGTGATCTTCAAATTGGCATTTGTGTATATCTCGGAGTACCTGGATGCTTTCCAAGGCCTACACAGGACTGCGATTTTAAGGAAATCAATTTCTAGATCTTTAGCTTCTGTATGTATGCTCTCCTAAAACTCTGCTGAAATTGTCTTCTGTGCTTTCCCATTTTTGCATGTCTCCTTTTATAATCCCCTTTTCACAATGAATTGAATTTTATTGTGTTATCTATTCCATGGTTGAAAAAATTCACCAAAAAAAAGACAATTCCAAATATTGGTGATGGTGCTGAGAGAATGAAAAACTCAAAGGACTGGTTAAAAGTTTTTTCTAAATTAGAGTGTTCCCTTTTATTTTTAATCAAAATTCAATGAGAATCCAAGAGCATACTTAATAAATAGACCAATTACAAACTAATTTTTGATGATAGATCATAATGGATTTTTGTTATGTAATTCAGAAGGAGTTAAAATAATTGAATAACAGAGCCACAATGAAGTCCTTTCTAGTTCCATTTACTTATTTAGATTAACTGTGTTTCTCAGTGCTTATATCTATCAAAATGAAAAGTGGAAATTCAATTTTTCATTTTACTAATAATTAATATTCAAAGCTATATTTCCAAGTTTTTTAATGTCTAATGCACTTTCATCACATTTATAATAAATGTTGTTTTCATCAATTGTACACTAATGTCCATAATGATAACTCAATCTAGATGAAATTTTTAACACTTAGAACCTCTGTTTACAAAATTTTAAAATTCAAGTTATATACATAAAGTATTATAGACTAATAAAATAGTTTTATGCATAAATATGCATCACTAGTATATATGTTAAAATGTTCATGAAGGGAAGAATTAGAAATATGTTTTGTGAGAGAAAAGAAAAGGTGTGAAATCTTCATTAAAGGAAGAGCTTATTCAGGTTTTTTACATTTATATGGGTAGATACAGTTGCTTTGATGAAACAAAATTCCACAGGGTACAATTAAAAGAGGAAAGCAACTGTTTTATTTTAAAATGCCAATGTTTTTGATATATGGATATTATATCCTCTGCATTAAAAAAACTTACGATGGCCAATAAAATAATTTAAAATATTTAGAAGCATAAAAATATTTCAAAATTGATTAAGGCAGTTCATGAGCAAAAGCTTTGGAGACACTGGGTAAAGATGCCTCTTGACATGTTCTCAGCTTCATCCGGAGAAAGTTAAGCTCTCCCCATACTGAAGCTCGATGCCGCTAAGGGGACCACAATTCTGCCACTGACAAGCTGCCCTTTTGAGATACTGATTTTAAGCTGTTTTTAAAGAAACAAACACTAGAAAAAAATTTGACCCTTCCCTCTTTCCTGCCTAAGAGACTCAGACAGAGAAACCTGCTTCAGGAAGGAGAGCTTAGAATGTCACCTTAGCCTAATTTGAATTAAGTGTGGTAAATGAGGGTTTCAGGCAGGAGCCTGTTAGCTAGGTATCCCTGGTGTCTCATCATTTCTGAGTTGCCTAACAAAAAATTTCCTGCCGTGTAAGTTCTGCTCTTCCTCAGCTACCTATAAATTGCTCATTCTCACTTCTAAAATCTAATACTTGTTCTCCCTTGTCCAAAAATGCCTTCTATGCCTGATGTTGCCCCACTGTCTTTGGAATTTTCATACTTATGGGAATTCTCCATGCCCATGTGCTAAAACTTTGGTTTTCTCCTCTTAATCTCTCTGTGTTAAATTTGATTATTAGCCCCACCAGAAGAACTTAGAAGGTGGGAGGAAAAGTATTAATATTTTTTAAGCCCCACACTTAAAGTGTTCTGCTTGTCTTCACACTAAGTGTGAGTTCCTTGGGGAAACAGACAAGAAGTAAAGAGAACCACGTTTTTTAAGAAAGTGGAACTCAAATCTAGCTTGTAACACCTGTTTATTTCTATGACTAAGAAAAAAACAAACAAAGCCCCAATCACTATATTCTTTAAATCTATTCTATTATTATATCCTAAAAATATTTAATACTATAAATATTTGACACTTTAAATTACTCTTAGTGGAAATGCAGGTAAGTCCCTATACAACTTAGTGTTTAAGGGAAACAAAAATAAAAAATGGAGTAAAACATTATTTGGTAATTTTAATTAAGCCAATAAAACAATTTCAAATATGTAATAATTATATTAACTACAATTATTATTAAACAAACAAGCAAAAGTCCTTAACTTATATAAGTACATGTTGAATGAAGAATAATAATTTACTTAAATCCAGTGACTTTATATTCACAATGCAAAATGTTATATCTACACTAATAAAAGACAAACATGCCAATTGACCGTACTTTTGCTATGCCTTAAGCTACACCCACCAGCCAATCAGAGCAAATATATGCAAATTAACCCAACCAAGATGGCAGCCGGCAGCCACGGAGCTGGAGCAAGCAGGAGGCTTGGTTGCCCCAGTGATGGAGGAAGCCAAGCTTCCCGCCTACCACGGCTGGCTCTGAGCTCCACTCAAGGCAACAAAGTTCCAATTATAGAAGATAAATAAACCCCAGATACCTGCTTTCAGATGGCTGTGGCCACGGAGCTGGAGCGAGCAGGAGGCTTGGGTTGCCCCTGGCGATGGAGGAAGCCAAGCTTCCCACCCACCCTGGCTGGCTCTGAGCTCCACTCAAGACTACAAAGTTTCAATTATAGAAGGTAAATAAATCCCAGAATAAAAAAAAAGAAGAAGAAAAAGAAAAAAAGGAGAGGCTGGGAGCTTCCATTGCCTGGGGGCTTGGCCAGCCTGAAAATGGCCCTCAGCCCCTCACCCAGACTGGCCAGGCACCCCAGTGGGGACCCCCCACCCTAAAGGGGGTGTGGCCAGCCTGAAAACAGCCATTAGCCCCTCACCCAGGCTGGCCAAACCTCCATGGGGTGAGGGTCCCCACTGGGGGGGCTTGACCAGCCTGCAAACAGCCATCAGCCCCTCATCCAGGCTGGCCAGGCACCACAGTGGGGACCCCCACCCTGAAGGGGGTGTGACCAGCTGCAAACAGCCATCAGCCCCTCACCCAGGCTGGCCAGGAACCCCAGTGGGGACCCCCACCCTGAAGGGGGTGTGACCAGCTGCATACAGCCATAAGTTCCTCACCTGGGCTGGCCAGGAACCCCAGTGGGACCCCCACCCTGATCCAGAACACCCTTCAGGGCAAACCAGCCAGCCCCTACCTGTGCACCAGGCATCTATCCTTTATTTTAAAAGGGTAATATGCAAATTGACCCTAACAGCAGAACAACTGGGAATGACTGGTCACTATGACACACACTGACCACCAGGGGGCAGATGCTCAATGCAGGAGCTGTCCCCTGGTGGTCAGTGCGCTCCCACAGGGGGAGCTCTGCTCAGCCACAAGCCAGGCTGATGGCTGCCAGCGCAGTGGTGGTGGCGGGAGCCTCTCCCGCCTCCTCAGCAGCACTAAGGATGTCCGACTGCAGCTTAGGTCTGCTCCCTGCTGGTAAGTGGACATCCCCTGAGAGCTGCTGGGCTGCCAGAGGGATGTCTGACTGCCAGCTTGGGCCCAATCCCCTGGGGAGCGGGCCTAAGCCAGCAGGTGGACATCCTCCAAGGGGTCCCAGACTGCAAGAGGGCATAGGCTGGCCTGAGGGACCCCCCCGAGTGCACAAATTTTTGTGCACTGGGCCTCTAGTTTTAAAATAAGATTCACAGTAAACTGAACTGAGGCTTTGAAAAAATGCCCTGGGTAATGAAGTAAGTTTTAAATCTTTTGGTTCTATCTCTGCCTTTGCTTGCAGGTTGATTTCTAGAATGCCATATGTCAAATTTTCCATTAAGAAACTTAATCTTTTAGTCTTGGCCGGGTAGCTTAGTGTTGTCTTAATACGCCAAGGTTATGAGTTCAAAACCTAGTCAGGGCACATACAAAAACCAACCAATCAATGTATAAATGAGTGGAACAACAAATTTCTCTCTCTCTCTCTCTCAAATAAATTAAAAGTAAATAAACTATTTTTTTTCAGTGCTGGAAATTATTTTGAGCTTATTTAGGTTGCCAATACATTTTTGAATGCCATAACTAACTAAGGCAACCAATTAGCCAGCCAACTAACCAGTCAATCAGTGAGAGATACGCAGATTTCCAGAACCACTTAAATTTTTATTTCTGCCATCAGAGAGCTTACAATAAAATTTGGCAAGTAAACTGACAATTCAAAGAAATTAGGTCTAAAGTCACTTTTTTGGGGCTTGAAATGCAGACAGCAATATCTAATACAATACACACTTCCACCTATAGCTACACACAAGCATTGTACACATATTCATTAAACCAATCATTCTCTCTGTGCCTGGCTCTAAGCTATTGTGAGCCAGCTGCTCCTGCTAGGCAGTATAGGCAGGAGAACAGATATAATCCATAGGGCAGATGTTCTGTCTACAGATTAGCAACTTCCAACAGAGAAAGGGCCTTATACAATGAAAGAGATGAGTCAACCAAAATGGGGGTTGAAATCTGTTTGTGCCACCCATTGTTACCTAGGCCAGTGTTTTTCAAGATATGTTTCATAGAATAGTGCTGTCAGCATATTGTTTGTAGTTGGTCTGCAAAGACAGATTTGGACATAGAACATAGGTGTTTAGAAAATTGCTGAAACTTACAAGCACATGATAGTTTCACTCATTTCAATCAGGAGGGTACAGAACAGTTCAGTTCTTGAAATTACATGACAAGTCTTGCATGGACTCATACTACATTGACTCAAAGATGCCTACTAATGGTGCACAGTAAGACCTGATTACAACATGGTATTTTTAAGGTTATTTTACCAAGTGCAATTCAAAAGTGTTAAATCCATCATTTGTTTCTTTCACAAAAAATAATTTAAATTTATAACTCTACAGAATAAATTGTTCGATTTGACTTCTGATGATATTTAAATTCTGAATACACAGTATCATTTGCTTCATTTTGGATAAAAGCTTAAAATGAGTATCCTGAAATTGCTTTAAAATCATTTCTTCTATTCCTGTCAACATAGATCTGTGAGACTCGTTTTTCTACTACGAGTGTTATTAAAACAAACGTAGATTAGATAAATTAACAAATAAGCAGCAAGCTAATCTGTCTCATTAGAAAATGTGTGTAGCTTACAGTATGTATTTAATATAGGTGTTTAATTTGGGAAATTGCTTTTCATATATGATTTTTGTTTAGTTACAGTTATGAAATGATAAAAAGTCACAAGTAAAATTAGTGATTTTTCTATTTTAGCCACTTACATGCATGTTTTCACTGAATAATGTGGTTAATTTTTATAATTTAAAATTTTTTAGTGTTATGTTTGTTTCAATATAGTAATTAAAATGTAATTTATATGTTTTGAATCCAATAATAATAAAGAATGGAATCATATTTTGTGTTTCTTTTTCAATTCATTTCGGGGATGGATAGAGGTGGAGGAGAGTTTAGGGGGGATAAATGGTGATGGAAAATAAATAAAGAAAAAGAAACCTCCCCTCTAAAATAATAAATTTGTTCATTTTACTTCATTTTCTAGTAACTCATTTTTATCGTATTTTCCAAAAGCAGTAGTCTATGACTAATTAGGGGGAAAACAAAAAATCCCCCAAGTCCTGTGAGACAACTCGCATTATCGGCTTCATTTTATAGGTCAAGAAACTAAAAGTCATTTTAATAGTCAGTTAATGCTTTGATAACAATCTTGAAATTCCAGTAGTTTATACCAACACATACTTATTTCTCACTCATAATATACTTTGGTAGCCATGAGTCATTTTACTTATGGGTCTTCGCAAAACAGGTCCAAGGCTGAAGAAGTAGCAAGCTCTTATTAGGTACACACCATTTTCTTGGTTGAGGGGGGAAAGCAAGACAGATGGTAGAAACCTACAACAGCTCTCAAAACTGGTTGCTGGATATGGTACATGTCATGTTTCCTCACATGCCACTGGCCTGAGCCAATGCATAGTCAAGCCCAAGATAACAGGGTGAGAAAAGTCGCTTTCTTACCAGAAGGGAAAATTATTATTTGAGAATAATAATAAAATCTACTATAATTATACAACTTGTAAGTAGTTGTGCTAATATTCCAACCTGACAATCTAGCCCCAGAATCTGCATTCTTTTTAAAAAATGTATCTTTATTGTTGAAAGTATTATAGATGTCCCTCCCCCGCCCGCCATTGACCCCCTTCTAGTCCATACCTGCCCTCTGCCCCAGGCCTTCATCACTGCATTCTTCAAAATAACATCTCGTTTCCTACTTTCAAGAGAGTAGAATAAAATGGAGAAAGAAAAATCCCAACATTACATCTCTTCTTCTACAGCCAACATGGTGTAACCATGTAGAACACATGAAGCCAGACAAAAAGCCCTAGGACAAGTTCAAGGTCACGCAGGACTATTGTGTTTCATCATCAATGTGCCTTCAAGCAGAAAGGTACTTTTATTGGTGAGCACAGTTGAGATAAATAATAAATGTACATGTAACAGTCCACAATAATGACAAATGTTAAATTTTAAGAACAAATATCTGCTATCTCAGTGGTCGGCAAACTGCGGCTCGCGAGACACATGCGGCTCTTTGGCCCCTTGAGTGTGGTTCTTCCACAAAATACCAAATGCGGGCGCCCATGTACAGTGCGATTGAAACTTCATGGCCCATGCGCAGAAGTCGGTATTTTGTGGAAGAGCCACACTCAAGGGGCCAAAAAGCTGCATGTGGCTCGCGAGCCGCAGTTTGCCGACCACTGTGCTATCTCATTCTCTTAAATTTATTTTATTTATTTATTTATTTATTTTGCTTAAAAGAAAGCTTAATTTTTCACAACATGAATTTGTCACTTTGTACCATTCGCCACACTTTGTACTATTAGGCATATGTTTTCAGTGGTAATGTTATTGATAATATGTAGAATTATGCATTGACCAGATATTTTTGCACTATTTAGCATAATATATATAATATAGTATATTTATAATTTTCTTTTTTGTATAATTCTATGTGTAGATTGTTTGCCACCTAGTGGCAGTTCTTTTAAAATTAAATTTATTGGGGTGATATTGGTTAATATGTAGTGGCAGTTATTTTTAACTCAAACATTAATATTCATGATCAATTTTAATTAGTTTGATAATATGCTTGTATTTTTAAAGGAAAAATCCCAAAGTCAAAAAATGTTTAAAAGTGTTGACAATTGCATTATTCTGCTCTAGCAAACTTAAAAAAAAATACCTTGCAAATTTGGCTCATATTTAATCTCTGACAATGATAGATGAGGCAGAGTATTCAGAAGTCATTTTCTGTTGCAAGAAGAATATAGAAAATGATCAAATGAACATTTCAATTTTTAGCAAACAATACTAGAATGTTCTTTGGATATGGTGGTTTTCTGTTTTGAATTCAATATTGCTTAGCAAAGTATACACTCACAGTTGCAAAATGTATTGATTTATTATACGCACATTTTGATCTGTGTGACTCTAGGGATTTAATTGTTGCTCCTGGCAGCCACGTTTTAACTTTTAATATCTTATTAGAAATTATTATACAGTCACAATATCATAAAACCATGTGCAGCAGGGTTGAAATAATTTATATTTAAATTATTTCTTAATTTATATCACTTAGACTCGCAAAAATTAGAATCTGGCTAATAAAAAATTTGACAAGAACATGGTGTCCTATAAGACCTCATGCATTACTGGTAGGAATGCAGACTAGTGCCATCATTCAGGCCAGCAATATGACAACACTAAGTATATGTTTATTCCACCTTCTCCTGGGTTTATACTCCAAAGTCTATCTCACACAAGTCCATAAGGAACATACAAAAAGATGTTCATCAGTGTTTGTTGAAATAGGAAGCTGAAAAAAGTCTAGGTGTCCATCACTGGAGAAGTGAATAGGCAAAAATGAATGAAATTTCACCATGAACTACTATGCAGCAATTTACAATAACAGTTACATATGTATACTTAGCACATACTGGATCTTAAAAACATAGTGCTGAGCAAAAATGTGAAGACAGGAATAAATTATGCAATATAAACAACTTTGTAAATTAAAATACATAATATAAAACAATAATCCACATTTTACACAAACATAAAATCGCCACATTCTATATTTAATGTATTTAAGGAAGTAAAATTGGGACTGGATATACTAGTAAGAGGGAGCAAGTGAAGGAGTATATGAATAACTAAGCTAACAGGAAAGGGTCTTGCAGGGATCAATGATAATATGCCTAGGACAGTGGTTCTAAAGGGCCAACCTTCTGGCCCTTTAAATACAGTTCCTCATGTTGTGATCCAACCATAAAATTATTTTCGTTGCTACTTCATAACTGTAATGTTGCTACTGTTATGAATCATAATGTAAATATCTGATATGCATCATGGTCTTAGGCGATCCCTGTGAGGGGTCGTTCGACCGCCAAAGGGGTTGCGACCCACGGGTTGAGAACCGCTGCCTTAGAAGGAGAGCTCAATGATGATGAAGAGCTATGCCATCTCTAAACATGAGGTCTAAGTAATAATGATGATTGTGTCAAATTCAAGAATCATATTTAAAAGTACTCTTTAAAAAAGACAAGAAAAAAGCACCCCAAAATTTCCCTCCTAAGCAACAGAGATATTTCTCCCAATGAGAGGAACTGTTTATCTTAGCCAGATGATTTTTGTTTTGGGCTCATTGTAAACAGCCTGAAGTTATTTATATTTCCAGTTCACTGGGCATTGAGATTTTGAATGAAAACTGATGCTGGGCATGCTCCATAGAAAAAGATGGTGGTGTCAGAACGCCATCCACTCTCCACTTTGCACTCAAAAGGGACATGAGCACATTAAAGCCTCAGAGATATCCTATTGTCTTTGCCTAACTTAGTGTTTCTCAGACTTACTCGACCATGCCATCTTTGTTTCTACAAAAGAAAGACGCTAGCATCTACCAAATTTGCCTTCCATGGCCACTTGGGAAAACACAATTTTAGGTAGACTTCCTACCACTATCACTGTATTTTAATTCCCATTTTCCATTTTACCAGAGTTTTTATAATGCTTGCATGTATTTTTAATTTCCTTAAAAATACATACCCTCAATGATAAAAGTAGTACATGCTTATTGAAAAATTTTAAACAATAGAGAAGTATATTTGTTTAAATATGAGGCCCTACCATACATCTTGAGCTGTACCTCTCTTTGCCCCTTCAGTATTAAGTCTTGGATATCCCTCCTTGTCAGTAGACTCACATTACTTATCTTGTACTTTTGATTTTACAGCCACAGAATATTCAGAGTAGGGATGTGTTTGAGCCTGAGGGCAGGTTTTAGCAGCAGGATGTGGGAACAGGGAAAACCCAGCCCACGCAGATGGCCCTGAAGGGTTGGGACTCAGGGGAAGGCTGCATCAGGCTGGGGGCCATGTGGCCCTGGGCAGTGTGAGGGAGTCAAGAGGCAGTTTTCAACAGAGATGGGGGAAGTAAGGCTACAAAAAAGAGAAATAAAATGAGAAGCAATGATATTAAGAACAGAGCAGAGAGAAAGGAGAATGACACGTGCATGGCAGCAAAACAATATTAAATACAAGGTTTGAATACTTGCCATATACCAGGTGCTTGGCTAAGTGCTTTATATATATATATATACACACTAGAGGCCCAGTGCACAAAATTTGTGCACTGGTAGGGTCCCTGGGCCTGGCCAGCGATCAGGGCCGATCTGCGGGTGACCGGTGGGGTGATTGAGGGGTTCCCTGCTGTCACCCGCCTTGGCTGGCCTGGCACCTGTGGGCTGTGGGCAGCTCCTGTGTTGAGCATCTGCCCCCTGGTGGTCAGTGCACGTCATAGCACCCTGTCCTTCTGCCGTTCAGTTGATTTGCATATTAGGCTTTTATTATATAGGACTAGGGGCCCAGTGCATGAATCCGTGCACCTTGAAAGGAACTGTGGGCCATGAGGCTGTGGTAGGCACAAGGGAGGGTCTTGGCCCATCCTCCGCGCCCCCGCCCGGCCCCTCCTGCTGCAGCCTCAGGTCCCCTGTCTGCCAGGAGCCTTGATCCTGCCACCATTCCCATGCACTGATGGCGCTGGCCCCACTTACACCCTCTGATAACATGGAGCGATTGGGGCTGGAACCAGCAGCGGGTGCAGGTGGGGCCAGCACCATCAGCAGGTGCCAGCTGCAGCTGCTGCCCCAATCACCCCTCAGGAGCAGGGGGAGGTGGAGAATTCCTCAGGGGCGATCAGGGCCAGCAGCCACTGCTTGCACCTGCTGATGGCGCCGAGTGATTGGGACTGGTGCTGGGCACCGGCAATGGGTGCGAGTGGTGGCTCCAGCGCTGGCAGTGGGTGTGAGTGGGGCTGGCACTGGCAGCAGGTGCAAGTGCCGGGTGGGACCGTGGCGTACCGGAGCAAAGAATTTTCAGTAGCAACCAGAGGCTTGCCCCAATGACAGAAGCCAGTGCCCCACCTTGGTCTGGTGCCCTGCTCACCTGCTCCACCATCCTGCTGTGGCCAACGCCCACCATGTTCCACACACACACGCCCTGGTGGTCAGCGCACATCATAGTGACTGGTTGTTCTGGTTTTTCCACCGTTTGGTCTATTTGCATATTAGCCTTTTATTATATAGGATACTAGAGGCCTGGTGCACGGATTCATGCACCAGTGGGGTCCCTCGGCCTGGCCTGTGCCCTCTTGAAATCCAGGACCCTTGGGGGGATGTTCGAAAGCTGATTTTGGCTTGATCCCCGCAGGCCAGGCTGAGGGACCCCACCGGTGCACAATCAGGGCCAGGGAGGGACCGCGGGAGGGCTCCAGGGTGTGTCTGGCCAGTCTTGCCCAGTCCTGATCAGCGGGACCCCAGCAGCAAGCTAACCTACCAGTCAAAACATCTGCCCCCTGGTGGTCGGTGCGCAACATAGTGACTGGTGGAAAGGTTGAAGGAATGGTCAGACACTTATCCTATATAATTAGGCCTTTATTATATAGGATATTCTTTCTCTATTCTTCACAAAAAATTCTGTGAGATAGATATTACTATCTCCTTCATATCTATAATGAAACCAAGGATTAGAACATTCAGGTGAACTGACAGAGGTCATAATGACCGCTGATGGCAGCAGAGGTGACTGTCCAGTCATCTGACTTGAACAGGTATGCCCTCAGCTCAGGGCCAGTGCACACGCCAGGTGATGGAGACTGTGATGATTCTTACCTGGGTGCCTGGCTACCTGGCTCAGGCAAGCCTCTTATGCTCATTGGCAGATATTTTCAGTCCCACAGGAGATGGGGGAATGTCAGTATCCAGGTGGGAAAGGTGCCTCAGAGCCCTGGTTCTTTTCCTGAACGTAGAGGTTGTTTTCTAAGCTCTTTCCTTTAAAGCCTGCTGGAGAGCATTACAAAAACACATGGCCTGAGAACCTTTAAACTCACATTCTTCCGGCGTCTTCTCAGCTTTCTCACACTTTCTCAAAATAATAATCCCTGGCCCTTCCCCCTGACAAGGTCGTCAGAAGAGGACTTTCCCTTCCTCAGCTTCCCAGCGTGTGGAGTTTTCTGAGCTGCACCCATCACCACCACCCACACGCATCTCACCTTATGGAACTGTGAGTCCCTGGGGAGCAGAAACCGTGCCCTCCTGTCCGCCCAAGCAGCGCTTGGCTTTGCTCTGCCTGGCACAGCGACTGGCTGAGAATAGGAGCTCAGAAATGTGTTTTGAATGGACGGTAAGACATTTGGCCACGTCTAAGGGGAAAGAGGAAACAGGAGTGTAAGATGCACTTCCTTGGTTTCCATGGGAATAACAGGAGTGGGAAAGGCAAAATAATGTGAATGGACATAAAGCTAAGATGATTCTCCATGACAATAGCAGAAAGCTGTGCCATTCACTTTACAAAGTGAAACAAAAAGAATTGAATTTTCCCATTTTTCAAATGTTTTACTCAGTCTTAGCTAACAATAGGCCAGGTGTGTATAAAGTACATAAAGTATATTTATAATGGTATATTTTATAAAAGATACTTCTAGAAGTACACTTTATAAAAGTAAAAGTGTAAACAGTAAATAAGTATAAAAAGTAAAAGTATAAAAGTATACTTATGAATTATAGTTTTATAGACTATAAAATATATAAAGTATATAGAGTCCAACCATATACCCTTCATATATTATAACATATATAATCCTATATATGTAATATCTATATAAAATATATTTTATACACCTATAATAAGCTTAATCACTTATGTCAAAAAATCCACCTGTTGCTGGTATATATATTCACAGTCATTGACATATCATGGTTTTATTTTATGAAACACTTCACCATAAATTAGTCCCTTCCTTGTTGAAGGAAGATTTCCAGAACAAAAAGTTCCCACAATAGAGAGGTTAGTGAGTCACCCCATTTTGGTGACTCATGCTCCTTTGGTTCTATAACCTTTTTAGTAATATGATAATAGTAATGCTTAATTTGCATGTGCCTTTACAGACCTCTGAAGATCACATAGGCAGTGTAGAGCAGCAAATAGAAGCTCAGAATTTTAATTCCAGCTATCTTACTCCCGAAGTGGGTGCATTTGGGCAAGCTCTAAATTTTAATCTCTGCATGTATAAAGAATCTACCTTACACAGCTATTTTGAGAATTAAAGGAGGTAATTAACCAAAGAACCCAGCTCATATTATGTTCTCAAAAATGTTAGCTATATTTTTATTCTCCTGCTTCTCCTCCCAATGATGATAAAGTGTCAGGCAATAGACAAAATCAGCATTTATATTCAATCAAGTTAAAACATGAATTTATATAGTTAGCTTATTTTTGATTAGTGAAGTTAGGCTTAGATTAGTTGTCCACTTAGGTGGTATGTGTTAAAGGCAAAATTTGTTTATTGCCCAGGGTTTTATGTGCTGTCTGCTCTCACACCCAACCCTCCCCGCGAGGAGAAGGAAGGCAAGGATGAAAGCAGGAAGCACAGGATGGCACATGGTAAGCACTGACGTCTCACACTATCTTGGTACGGTGGATCGTATTGAGTAAATGATAAAAGGGAGGCACAGAAAAGTTAAGTAAACTTACCTAAGGTTATAACAAAGCGAGAAAGCGTGAGTGGACAAAATTGGAAGACCGGTATTTTATATCCCAGAAGTCTCTGTGGTTTCCTGTTATTGTTGTGAGTTGTTTCCCCTCCCATGGTTTGTATGCTGTAGCGATTTGCAACAATAAAGGGAAGATATATTGAAGGCCTATTTGTGCCACCCTCCACATATCTCAATTCAACCAACATTTACAGCACCCAAACCACACATGCTAACTCTAAATGTTTCCTCCATCCTACTCAATGCTTCTCTCATTCTTCTCCCTGATTATTGAAATTAAACCTTTATAGCAATGGTTTGTTCCTTGTTACATGTAGAATCATTTTTTTCCATATCAGTATTTGGTGTGATTTTTCCCACCAAAAGTGAATTAGCTTGCCAGATCCTTGCCTGCGTTTTTATCATGATGAGGGAAGAGTGTCATAGGGCAGTGAAAAATGAAAAGGAAGGCCATAGAGGCACTGAGCAGGTCTGCCTCCCAGGACACCCTGACTTCATTCTCTCCAGGACTAGTCCCCAGTTAGTCCAAGAAAACAGCTCAGGGTGTGGTGCTGTGTGTACATGGGTAGTTATTAAAATCATATTTTTCAAAGAAAATGTAATAAAATGATACAACACTCCTAATGTGTCATTAACTAAAAAAGAACAGAAAATTGTATTTGCCACATGCTAAGTGTAAGTAAATCTTGATGTTTACATAGACATAATCCTTCTTAATAACAAAGTGATATTTTATTGTCTGAATGACCACAATCTATACGCCTAATGTCCTATTTATAAGTGCTTAGGCTGTTTTCAGCTTTTTATTATTACAGAAATTGTTATAAAAAAATCATTACATGTATCCTCTAGCTCTGTGTAAATGTGCAATACAGCCTCAGGATCCATGCTTAGCAGCGATGGTCCAAAATCAAAAGGCAAATCCTTTCAACACTTGATAAATAATGCCACATTATTTTACAAAAGCTTATACCAATTTTTCTCTTATTAACAGTCTATTTTAGAGTAGTTATTTCCCACACATCCAAGTGCTTTTCCTTGCCAATTCATCAACAAGCACTTGCATTTTAAAAATTAAAAGTGAGGTTTGGCATATATTTATATGATTACAGAGTGATAATACTTTTTCTCCTATCAGCTACCTTTCATGCTTTTTATCCTTTGCCAGTTTTTCTTAGTGAGCTTTTTTTTTTATTGATTGCCAAATTTTTTTGTTTTAAAGCTGTACGCTTTTGTCTATCGTATGTAGTGCACGTATATTTCCCAGGTTGGAGGAAGTCAGTGTCAGCCAAGTGAACATTGTGGAATCAGTGGCCTGGAAACTTTCAGCAACTAGACAGCAACATGGACAGTGATACGTAATGAAGAAGCCAGGGTGGCCCCAGAATATAGAGGTGCAGAGCTGAAGGCAGGCCTCCGAACATGCACAGCCATGCGTCGTGTCTCCTAGGATTTCTCAGAGGGGTTATGTCATGAAGTTCATCTCAGGAAAAGATGGAGCTTCCAACTAAGCATTGAAGAAGGTTCAGTCCATTGAACTTAGAAGGATTATTTGATCAATGTGACAACTGTTCTCACTGGCAGCACAGAGCAGAGATGAGGCACACGCTCTCGAGTCCATCTTCCTAGGCTCGAAGCAGAGCTTTAACAGGATTAGCTCTGGGTTGATTATATAGTCTCTCTGTGTCTCAGTTTCTTCCCCATGGTTGGTGGGAGCAGGGTGATGCCTGCCCCCTAGATGTGAGGATGAGGTGATGTGTCCTGGAAATGGCCTGGGTCAGGGCCTGCTTGTACTGAGTGCTCAGTGGGAGGGCTGCCCCAAGGGAGCGTGGGAGGTGAAGAGGGGCATCCAATCCATATCCTTCATGGAGACAAGATACTGGGCAGAACCACCAAAAGGTTAACAACAGATGTCTCTGGCGGTGGGGAGTATGGGAATGTTATTTTCCTTTTTTAACTTGTCTGCATTTTCATTAATGAACATTGTACTTTTACCATCTGCATAAAATATTACTTTTAATAACCTGCTCCCTCCCAGTAGACTTTGTTTATTAACTTCAACTAACTGATTCCTACCAGGTTCTTCAGATCTATCAATCACATCTAGCTAGCTAACTAGCTATCCAGCCATGACCTTTGTCTACGAAGAATTTATTAAACACTAAAGTAAAAACAGGTCCAGCAGAGGAAAAAAGGGAACATGATGTAAAAATACGCGTAAGCATGTCCTAAGATCCAACAGCGCTGTTATATTTTGAGAACAACTTTGGCTCTGAACTTCCAGGAAGACAAAGGGAAAAAAAGAAAAGAAATTATCTCATTTTCTTTAGAGGGAAAGAGAAAGTTCTTTAGGGGAAGAGCTTTTCCCAAAGAGGCAGTGAGAGACAAAGCAGGTGGTATTTCCAGAAATGGCATTTTACACGAGTATTTCTTAAAATGTTTCTCAGTGAAAAGTCAGGTAACAATAAAATCCAGTTAACACAAGTTTGTGGGTCAATAAAATGACATGGCCAAGTCCATGGTTTTGGATAGTTGTCCATCATTAGAACTAGACTATGTAGTACATGGAGACATAGCTTACACTTCAAAGAAACCCACTTAATTAGCATTTGCAACCCCATTCGCTTTAATGCTTGCATCTTTATACTTTTAATTGAGATGTTGGCTTGAAACGTAAATTTCACATATGTATGGATTATCTTGAGAACAAAATCTTATTTTCTATTTTTGTTTTGTTATACCACACATAATATATTTGGCAATTTTATATCTCACTAACTGCTTTGATCCAGTGTTACATTCATTCATATTCCTTTTCATCTTTAGCTGTTAGTATATGAATTCCAAATGCAATTTATTTTAAAATTTAGTTTGGAAAAAATTAATTTGATGATTTGAATCATATGAAGCTTTATGAGAAAACATTAAAGATAAGGTCCATTTATTTCCTGAATTTCAGAAACACTTTACTATCAAAAATTGGGATTGAAATACTCCTTTAACTTGCGTCTTCCAATCACTTTGCATATTTAGAAAACACTTCAAATTGATGAGGTGCGATCCTCATCAGAATGTTTGACGTTAAAATTTAGTTATTGCTCTGATTTCCCTACATTGTGTGTTTTAAATCTAAAATTTAAAATAATCCCCCGATTTACTTAGGTATGACAAATAGGGAGTTAAAAATACACAAAGTCATCCTTTTTTTTACATTCATATTAAAGGCAAAAGTCATAAATTATAAGTACTTCAATTACTTATCTCAAAAATTAACATAACAATATTTTAGGGGGAAGTCTGTTTTTCCTTAACCAAGTGGGGGCAGGGAGAATCTTTTTTTCCAAGAGTGGTTTTGTTCTTTTTTATCTTATTGATATAAGTCCTGGAAAAATTACAACTTTCTAAAATATCTCCAATTGGGATAGTGACAGTTTTTTCTTTTTATATCAGGTATAATTGGATAGATAGGTACGTAGAATGATAGACAGATCAATAGATAGATAAACAGATTTTTTTGCATGTGTTTTATTACTTGCCACCCTTTCATCAACTCAAATAAGAGAGCCTTTTAATGCCTTGTATTATTTTAACATATTTCTTCTTGACATGCAAGACTGTTCCACCATCAAAATATTAATATAATCTGTGCAGGGCCATCCCTGCATTTATGTTGATAGCATATTTAATTTTACTTTTACCGCATGAAAACAGAAGCAATTTAAGATGTGGAATTAAATTTTGGATGCTAATAAAAATTCTTTTTACTTTAATAAAATCCCTTTTACACTAAAGCCTTGCTTGTTCATCAGCTGCCCCCTGGGAACAGCGGGAGGCGCTCTGCAGTGTGACTCATGCTGAAAGGAGGCTGGCCTCAGAGGTGGGCCCAGAGGGAACCACGCAATGCTCATTTCAACAACGATTGTGTAATCTAAGTTTTTATTCCACAGAATGACTGATAAGATTCAAAATAATTTTTAAAAACTAAGGTACACATTTTAGGCTCTTGTGAATTTGAAGTTTTATTTTAAAAGTTAATTGAGTATAATTATATTATGAATACAAGCAGCTCTATCAGTATTTGTTGAAAGCAGGTCTGAAACAAGAAGATAAAGATGAAATGAGGCCTCTCTAAGTAGAAACAAAATCTTTTTAGAAAATGAGGCTGTTTAACTAGGAGACATAAAAGCAAATCATTACTGATAGTAAAGATAGAGGGCTGACTAAATAGTGCTCAAATAGGTGCAATAACAACATTAACCAAAGGATTCCTAAATTAGAATAATTGAGAGGCCTTATGTAATAAAGTTCTGCTATGTTACGATGAGTATACACTGCTGACAGCTAGCAGTTAGCAGGGGCTTACTGTACGACAGGCGAGAACTATATCACTGGGTTCTCTCATGGATTCACAGGTAGATGCTGTTATTATTCATGTTTCACAGATGAAGAGTCTGACATACAGAGAGGTTGAGCAGATTTCCCGAAGTCGTGTGGTTATTAACTTGTATATAGCCAGGATTTGAACCTGTAATTAGGCTTCAGAGTCAAATACCTTAATCACCACATAGGCTACCCTGGCTCATTTCTATATTGATTAGTGGTATTTGCTTGTTATAAGTTACTGCATGACAAATTAAGTAACTGGGAACCAGAAAGGTTAAGGGAATTACCCCAAATCATTCAGTCACTTGGTAGCAAAGCCAAGAATCCTGGTTTCCCTGTCCAGTGCGCTCGTCAAAACTGCTGTCTTGTACTTACATGATATGTGAAGAGAGCCAGAAAGTAAACTGAGAAAGTTAATCTGGGGTAAAATGACCACAGAATAATTAAACATGGCTAAAGTGATTTAATCGCTTCGATTTACATTGCCTGTCTGGGTGTCTACCCCTCCCCTCCACTTTTCCATTCATCAGGGCCTTTAAAAAGGCTCGAAATATTGATTTGGCTGAATTTCTGAGACACATATAATTCTGCCATCATCCTGAGTTATGGCTATGGAGAGGACACAGTTTCAGCTCACTTGTGAATGATGCTATTAGAAGCATGCTATTGTTCGGATCGTAGATTAGGAAGGCAGGAGCCTTCTAAGCTATTCATCTGACATCTTTTATTAATTTTAAATTAACCTAGAAATTAAACTGGGATAAGAAAGATTGGCTTGGTAATTATCTCAATAGTCACTAGCCTGCATTTTATTCGTAGGTCATGTCTTGAGTTGCTTATATTACCTTCAGGAAGCCAATATATCTCTCCCCGTCTTTAGATAAAAACCATGAAGCTTAATTTCACCCTGCTTTCTACCACCTGGCACTGACCAGCAATTCCATGTGTCACGTGTTCCCCTTATAAGAAGGCATGTAATAAGCAGAGAAAGCTGAAGAAGCACGATTACACACAAGGTTCGCCGGGCTTTCCCCTCTTGCCCCTGAATTCCAGGCCTTGGGTACTGCTCATCTAAGACCCACTGAGGCACAATTGCAAGGACTGGGACCTTGCCCACACTGGTGGTTATCAGTCACATAACTTTTCTAGAGGAACGTATTCAGGACTCCACAGGCGCATGAAAAATTGTGCAAACCCACAGACTTAGTTATTCCATTTTTAGTAATTCATCTCATACAAAGATTCATTCACAATCGTAAAGTAGTTCACATCACAGCATCATTTAAAATAGTACAAGAGCAACCATTCTAACCAAACCTGAGTATATGGTAAAGGTCCAGCGATACGGGTTTTGTGAAGTAAAATAATACTTCCATACCATGCAGCCGATGTAAATACAGAATAGTTACTAGCACATGAAAATAGAAATGTTTATAAAATATTCCCTCTATTTTTTTTTAAAAAGTAACAGTAATGTACTATTAATACTCTGAAATTTTATGAAGATTATATCACAGGGGTGACATTATGTGTAGATTTTATTTTCTTCTTTGTGAATTTTCATATTCCCCTAATTTACCTAACTGAATTTGACACATTTTCTGGCCTTATCTCTAAGTATTATCTCTGGGTTACCGTTAAATTTGGTTTCTTTCTTTTCTAGATTCCTTCCCTGATCTGGTGCTGCTGCCATTACATCTGTCCTAGGCAATGGAGATGCATATCTCTCTTTGCTGGTCTCAGTTTGGCCTGTTTTGTTTGGGTTTGGTTTTTGTTGCCATTATTTCTTTAAAAAAATTATCTTTACTGTTGAAGTATTAGAGATGCCCCCTTTTCTACCCACCCCCCATTGACATCCTCCACCCTACTGCCTTCCCCCATCCCAGGCCTTCACCACACTACTGTCTGTGTCCACGGATGATGCATTTAAATTCTTTGGTTGACCTCTTCCTACCTCCCCACCCTCTTCCCCCTGAGATTTGTCAGTCTGTTCCATGGTTCCATGTCTCTGGATCTATTTTATTCATCAGTTAATTTTGTTCATTAGAGTCCACATTTAAGTGGGATCTTGCCATGATTTCATCATGTTCTGTTGGTAAGGTCAGAGGGAATCCTGATAGAATTTTTTTCCTTTCAGTAATCCTTGAACATCTAACTCATCACTGTGAGTTAAGTGATTAATCATTTATTCAAAGCAAAACTTTAGAGTAACTGAAAAGAAGAGAAATCTTCTCCAGTCAATCTTATAATGCCATGTATGTCAGAGTACATGATGTTCTGGGATAACCAGGCCTGTGAATGAATATTTACATGAGCATTGACAAAGAGAGTGGTGTGTATTAAAGAAAACACACAATTTTCTTCAAACTCTTGCTTTTCTTAAGTAGTGGACATGCTCTCAAAAGGAAGCTGGCATAAAGAACAGATTGTGAGTTTGTACTTGAAAGGAGGAGGAACAAAGAACTTCTTTAAGACAAATATTCATTTTTAAGTTTTCTGATCGATCACTTCAAATGTCACAGCAAAACTGAACATTTAATATCTTAGAGAAGGGCATGGTAGAGCTTTCTTGGTGGAAACTTTGTCTGAATAGCTTCAGTTTTGCGTGGGTTCAGTTTCATGCAATCAGGTTTCACTTCCTGAAATAGATCACTGCTTTTTAACCCCTGATAAAGAAACTATGTCTGTTCGTATCATAGCAATTTTCAAGCTAGCCTAATTTAATTGATATATCAAGTCTGACCTCACCTGGGGTTTAATGCAAAATATCAGACTGTCCAGGAATGTCACTGCTATATATATAAGCATAAAGATCCTCTGTTGGCACAAAACTTTCTATGTAAATTTGTATATATTCAACTGTGTTCAGCTGAGTTGCTAGACTCAGGAGCCATAATGATTGAATTTCACGAGAACACCAGACTCAAAATGCAAATGCAGAGTTTAGGGACTTATGTATGAAGCACCTGTCTGCAACATGCCAGTCCAAACAGCATTATTGAATGATTCTTTTCATAAATGTTAAATACCCTCAATTCTGTAACACAATATCTATTATAAATCCAGTGGTAGTTTGGGCTTATTTATTTCCACATTTTTCAAGTGCTTCAGGTTTGGTAAAACTCGAAAGAACTTCATCAAATAGCCTCATATTCTCACCTGTTTGGAACTACACATTCCTTAAAGGGTAACTGAATCCTTCTACAGATAGATGCTTTGTTAACCATCATATTTATCAGGGTGCTGTTTTATCTGTTAATTTAGAAGAAGTTGCAGAATTTATTTCACAAACTGCTGCTACTGTTTCTCCTCTTTGCTTTCTTTTAAATTACTGGAAAGCTGCACTCCCCAGTGCCAGACAAAGCAAAATCTGGAGAGATTGGGAAAATTTGGTTTATTCTAAACTTAGATTTCATGAGGCTTTGAGTGGGTCTAAATTTGGTAAAAACTGTTCTCTCATTCTTACCGTCAGCTGGTTTTAGAGTCATCTGGACTTGATTTTCAGAGAGAAGAACCTGAAGATCAAAATTCAGCTGCACAGCTGCACAACTTATTGCCAAACCAATACTTTACAGGGATGTGCATAAGCACGTGTGTGTGTGCACGTACACGCATGAGCCTTTAAATAAAAAACCAACTATGCATTAAACCTTACGATTATTCAAATCATGTTTTAATGCTCTCACCCCACCTCCTGGTACTGACTGTGGGTTTGCACTGGAAGGAACAGTGGAAAATTGTCAGGAAATGGGTCTAAATGTTCCAAAACTTTTTTGGAATATTTTAAAGGCAGCAATCTATACAAAGAGTCATTTCTTTCTGTAATTTATTGACTTAGGTTACTTTTGAAAAACCAATGACAAAAATCACTTTTTCACAGCTGCTTTCACAGGACTATGTCTATAATTGTTATTCAATAAACATTAGTAGAGTATATGCTTGGGTAAGTCAAAGAATGAATGAATAAATGGCCTCATCTATAAAGATATTTGGAATTTCCTATTATTACTACAATTTTTGTATTCTCTTATACAATTAAGTGTTTTTACATGTTAAGAATAATTTTTATTTAAAAATTTATATTTTAAAAGTTTGTAAGTATACAAAATGTTTTTAAAAACTATATTACTGATTACTATAATTGATTCATTTTTCTTCACGCTAGTAATGGAAAAATCCTTTTATGGTCCTTGGGCATCCTCTAAGCATATTAACTACCCAAAATGTTAACATTTAATGATATTGCCATTAGCAACCTCCAAAATGGCCCCAAAAGGGCCACCAGTGATCCACACTCCTTGGTGTTTACACCATTGAGTTTGTCCCTCTAATGGCGATTCCAGACCAGGCCTGGACCAGCAGAGTCAGAAGTGACAATGTATGACTCTCAAGATTGTAAAAGGCAGGTACCTTCCTGTCATCCAGCGGTTCTCAACCTGTGGGTCGCGACCCCTTTGGCGGTCGAACAACCCTTTCACAGGGGTCGCCTAAGACCATCCTGCATATCAGATATTTACCTTACGATTCATAACAGTAGCAACATTACAGTTATGAAGTAGCAATGCAAATAATTTTATGGTTGGGTCACAACATGAGGAACTGTATTTAAAGGGCCAGAAGGTTGAGAACCAGTGCCATCCATCAAAATCTGACTGCAACTACAAAAGAGCCCTCAGTGTGAACTAACCAACAGTGCTCTTCTTAAATTACTAACCTAGAATGTTTATGCATAATAAATCATGATTTCATTAAATTTGGGGTAATTTGTTACACCATAATAGTAAGTAGAATAATATTTAAACATATATTTAAATGTAAATAATATTTAGCACATTTATAGATTTAGTCCTCACCTTTAAGAGTATAGAGAATCAATAGTGCTTCTAAGATCAAGCACACACTAGATCCTACCACACTCTTGTATCCAATTTTTTGACTTAGAAAAATTTTCATGTTGAGTGTATTCAATTCTGGGCCATTTAATTTCCTTGCTGGCTTTTCTAGCCTTTAACTGTTTTGGTGGATTTACTTCTTATCCCTCTCTGAAGACAAGCTTCTTTTATAATCAGTGTCTACTGGTGCCCTGGGGTTAGGCGAACTACATCTGGTGAGTGAATGAATACAGGGATTAGTGAATAATGGGTGATAAATACCTGGACCAGGGAAGAGATTTTGGCGCCTAACATGTGGATAGTTGCTGTGTTAATGTTTTTGCATGTTATGTTCTGTGTTCCCCGCTCCCTTTACCCCTTTGTATGTGTACAGTCTTTTTTGTAATACTTCACATGCATTTGATCCTAAATCCTATGAAGTCCTGGAAAAAAGGAATCTCATAGACAAAGGGAGCTTGTCTGCATTTAGAATCCTCCTGACATGATTTTCTTTTTAAGGATGTAATCAGGTTTTTCATTTGCAGAAAGAAGATCTGAGAACCACTCATTAACCAATAGCTTCCACTTCCCCAAAAGAGGTAGGCTTCTGTTCTCAAAGAGCTTCATTTTATGTGAGGGAACAGACAATCAACAACAACAACAAAGATAAAATAACTACACCTATGCAGAGATACAAAATAGGAAAACGTGCTAGAGCGGTGATTCTCAACCTTCCTAATGCTGTGAGCCTTTAATACAGTTCCTCATGTTGTGGTGACCCCCAAACATAAAATTATTTTCGTTGCTACTTCATAACTGTAATTTTGCTACTGTTATGAATCATAATGTAAATATCTGATATGCTGGATGTATTTTCATTGTTACAAATTGAACATAATTAAAGCATAGTGATTAATCACAAAAACAATATGTAATTATATATGTTTTCCGATGGTCTTAGGCGACCCCTGTGAAAGGGTCGTTTGACCCCCAAAGGGATCGCGACCCACAGGTTGAGAACTGCTGGACTAGAGTCATTAGATGGCTGCTCTGGAGGCAGATAGCCCAAGATCTGGAAAAAAGGACAAAGATGAAAGGAAAGCATCACAGGCAGGAGGAGCAGAGTGCAAAGGCCACAGGTGGGAAGGAGCTGGGCCTATTGGGAACAAAATGAAGGTCGATGGGCAGGAGAAGAGTGGACCAGGGTGGCACGAGTTGTGTTCAGAGAGACAGGCCCTGTCAGGGAGCCCTTTGTACAATAGAATCAGAAATCAGAATCTTTTTTTCTACGATCAGTGAGAAGCCAATGAGGATTTTAACTGATTTGACTGATATTTCTACAGTATTCTCTGTGGTACATGGGGTACTATGGGGCAAAAAGAAAAGCAGGGGTTGTTTGGAGACAAGCACAGTAGCATAGGGAGGGATGATGGTGGTTTGACTAGGGAGTAATAACAGGGTAAGAAAAGTTGACACATGCAAGGCACGCTCTGGAGGAAGAGTCAGAGAGCCTGGCTGAGGGGCTGCATGTGGGGGTCCATCGCCACCTGCCAGACCTCAGCTATTTGGGCACTGTCACCTTTCTGACCTGGAAAGCACTGTTTGTACATTGCTGAATCCATTTATTAAATCTAGTAGTTTTTTGGTGGAGTCTTTAGGGTTTTCTATGTACAACATCATATCAGCTGTGAATACTTCTTCTTTTACAATTTGGATGCCTTTTATTTCTTCTTCTTGTCTGATCACTATGGCTAGTGCCTCCAGTACCATGTCAAACAGGAGTGGTGAGAGTGGGCAAGCCTGTCTTGTTCCTGTTCTTAGGGGGAATGGTTTTAGTTTTTGCCCTTTGAGTAGGATGTAAAGCCATTCATTTCCTATACTAGTTCACTTCATCTTCACTTCCATTTCTTTTAGTAGCTCACTTTCATTAGCCTTCACAACTGACTTCCTTTCCAAGGCCAAGTTTTTAAAATGAATTCAATTCTTGCTTCCTCCATGCACCATGTTAGAGAAAGAAAAGATGCTGCATTGAGGGGAGGCTACTGCATGAATGTCTGGGCTCACACCTTAGTGAGGTGACCCATTCTCATGGATGACCTTCGAGGCATATGCACCTCAAACTTGGGTCTGGACCTTGAGGTCACCTCCTCCAGGGGGATTTTCCAATATCCTCTCCCAACCCAAGTCACCTACCATCTTAGTGCTTCTACTTGCAAGTTCCTATGGCAACCTGAATATTGACTGCCAATCTTGTCATTTTCCATTGTGGCTGCCTGTTTACTTATTTTTATACCCACTGGATGGTAAGCCCTATGAAGGCAACACTTTGTCTGATCTGGTTTGTTCATTTCTATAACCAAAGCATGCCGGGAGCCGGTCCATCCTTGCTGTTTCAAGGGACCTGGCATATATGGCATACGGTTCTTAATGTGTTTGCTCACCTTCTTGGCGCTGTGTTTTAACCAAGGTCACCTCTCCGAGAAAGGTTGTTTCCCCAGGTAGGGATTTTTCCCTGAAGTTAGGGAGGGGATGAAACTCCTTAACTAAGTGCCAGGCAGGTAGTTAATCAATTTAACTACAAACAATCATGCTTAAGCTACATAATCTTTACTCCCTGGAATGGAGATAAGAAATGCCCTAACCTTTGTAATAGAGATTGACAGGATTAAAATGAACTGGTATAAATACAGATGTAACAAGACAGCAAGACACAGGGCTTGGAAGACAGGACCAAGAGAGACAGAACTCAGAACACAGAACCTACACAGAACGTTCTCTAGAGACAGAAGAACTTCACTGGAGAGAACATGGCAAAAGATCCTAGACTGAACCTGACTACAGAAATTGGCAAGAGAACCTGACTAGAACCTGGTGACTGAACCTGGCTGGAGAACCTGGACAGAACCTGGCTGAAGAACCTAACGAGGGAACATGGCTACAGAACCTCGCTGGAGATCCGAAGCAGAACCTCTCTGGAGATCCAGACCAGAACTTGGCTGGAGATCCTGGCTGGAGATCCTGGCTACGCTGCTGATCAACTGAACACTGTCTCCGTGTCCTTCCTTCTTCGCCGACTCCGTCCACACCTTTGGGGACCCCTGGACCTGCTGGGGTTGGACCCCAGCATCTGGCGCCCGAACAGGGACCCCTAGGTAAGCCCCACTCTCGGGATGGATAGGACTCCACCGTAGGAAGAGGGTGGATAGCCTTCGCCGGCTCCATCCACACCTTTGGGGACCCCTGGACCTGCTGGGGTTGGACCCCGGCAAAAGCACATAGGAAAGAGCCCAGAACATAACAGAGACTCACGGTTTTAGTGTGTGCATAAAAGTATCTCAGGGACATTCAAATACTTAAAGTCCTTTACTGGGATGCCATATTTACTAAAGAACTACATACAGTTGAAAGTATGAAAACATGAATAATAACAATAATGTGCAAAAGTTGAACAATAAGTTTAAACATGACAGAGAGGTTTAAACATGTAACTTTTAGAAAGTTACATTCATTCATTTTACAAATTCTTCGTTTTCTTTTATTCCTCAACATTGAATACACTGTTGAATGCTTTAAATTTCATTGAGAAAGGAATTGAGGCTAAAACTTGCTGCTTTCAGCTTGTTAGTAATATCCATCTAGATCTCGAGATATTACATTTTTATCTTTACCATGCTTTTCATCATTAACATTTCCATTTTTCCCAATTTCTGTCTTGTAAAAAAAAAAATACTGTACTAGGTAATAGAAAAAAAATAAATTAATGGCTGTTAGCAAAAAACAAAAACAAAAACAAAAAAACAAAGACCCAACAAAAACCAAACAGCAACAAAAAGAAAAAACACAGAAATCTCTGATAGATTAAAAAGTGGCTTATCGAGGTTCGTAGCGGCTCTGCTCTGTGAGGGAACCGAGTTCCCCTGTGGGTTCTATGAGGAAACAAGTCAAAGCAGACTGAAAAACAGAGTCAGAATGTACCAGAAACAGTAAAATTATGCTTACTAAGGGAGAGAGATAAATCACCACGTGTCTGAAGAGGTATGTAGACATTCACTGTGCTTCTGCTTCTGTTTTGTGGGAAAATCATGATGGAATTTGCAAATTTTAACATTCACAATGGCTCAGGTCTTCCTCCCTGGAGATACAGAAGCCCTTTGGATGGATATGGTATTTTTCTCTAAAGAACGACTATAGGAACCTCAACGTTTGGATGAGGGGTCTCTCTTCCCATCTCCTGAGTAAATCCCTTTCCAGGTCACCCTCCCTGCCTGTGGTATGATGTTGCTGAAGTTAGGAAGGCAGAGGGACTGACGTCCAAATATTTCAAATTTATGCAACTAATTTAGTTTGCCCAAGTAATAATGTACACATCCAGCAGGATCTGCTCCATAAATGACTCCCTAGTTCATCTTGGATCTCACTTAAAAATTGTCCTTATTGGAACTCATAAAACTTAACAAAAGGAAGATAAACAACCCAATCAAAAAATGGGCAATGGACCTAAATAGATACTTTTCGAAAGAGGACATAGGAAGGCCAAGAGACATATGAAAACATGCTCAAAGTCACTAATCATCTGAGAGATGCAAATCAAAATGACAATGAGGTCCCATCTCACACCTGTCAAAATAGCTATCATCAACAAATCAACAAACGACAAGTGCTGGCGAGGATGCGGAGAAAAAGAAACCCTTGTGCCCTGCTGGTGGGAATGCAGACTGGTGCAGCCACTATGGAAGACAGTATGGAGTTTCCTCAAAAAACTAAATATGGAACTCCCATCTGACCCAGTGATCCCACTTCTAGGAATATATCCCAAGAAACTAGAAACACCAATCAGAAAGGATATATGCACCCCTATGTTCATAGCAGCACAATTCATCATAGCTAAGATCTGGAAACAGCCTAAGTGCCCATCAGTAGATGAATGGATTAGAAAACTGTGGTACATCTACACGATGGAATACTATGCTGCTCTAAAAAGGAAGGAACTCTTACCATTTGCAACGGCATGGATGGAACTGGAGAGCATTATGCTAAGTGAAATAAGCCAGTCAATGAAGGAAAAATACCACATGATCTCACTCATTCATGGATAATAGAGACCATTATAAACTTTTGAACAATAATAGATACAGAGGCAGAGCTGCCTCAAACAGATTGTCAAACTGCAGCGGGAAGGCCGGGGAGGGTGGGGGTGCAGGAGGTAGTGGGGTAAGAGATCAACCAAAGGACTTGTATGCATGCATATAAGCATAACCAATGGACATAAGACACCGGGGGATAGGGGAGGCTAGGGGACTGTCTAGGGCGGGGGAAAAAAATGGACACATATGTAATACCCTTTGTAATACTTTAAGCAATAAAAAAAAATAAATAAAATGGTAAAAAAAAAAAAAAAGAAAAAGAAAAAAAGAAAGAAAAGAAAAAAAAAAAAAGGTTGCTGGTGTCACTGCCTGTGCCCAGGATATAAACTTAATTTTAGGTCTGTGGGTAAAACACTACGAAGATGATCATACCTTCTGGTCTCCATCTCTATGAAAGCTCTCCCTGAGCATTCTATTCCTCTTTACCTCTCCTTTCAACTCAACAGGAAATATTTAGAAAATGTCTGTCCTTATATAGCTACTTTCTAAGCGATTACATAAGTGCAAGTCCTTGAGTAGGATCTTCTGTGACTCCAGTGAATGAGATGTTGGTAATGGATCTACCAGAAAAAGGCATGGGAAAAATGTTACACTAAGAACTTTTCTATGGCTGAAACACATTCAGCACATTGAAGGCAACAGAACTGGGCTTTTTTAAAAGAGTATTTTCCTCCTAAATCATTTTGTTAATGACTTCGAACATGTGAATGAAGCAACTTGAAACTTGTTTTGACTTGAAAAAGTGCCCAAGTTTGTATAAATCTGGCTGTGCGTTACCTGGCAGACGGCCCGAGGCCCTCAGAGCACCGTCTCAGCCCCAGGGTGCGGGCTGATTGGCATGCGGTGCGCTCAAAACAAACAGAAAGTCAGCAGTGCATGCAGGGAAGCGTCGCTGTGTTGCTTTTCTTAAAATAAATGTTTGCGTTACTGTTGTGATTTTCATTTCATTGAGGCGAGGGGGGAAATGGCCATAAACTAAAACATTCTCTTGTCAGCATCAGGTTCTCCTGCCGTGTCGCTGAGCGTGTTAGTCCACGGCCCTACTGTTCCTGCTTCATTTCGATTTGCTCTCACACACCCTTAGCCCATCCCTCCGAAAGCTGGCGCTTGTCTGCAGAGCTTCTAGCTGTCGTACACACACACACAGCATTCCGTGTCTTTATTAAATTACAATTAAGGCACTTTTATGCCTTGTTTTTCTTTTTCTTTTTTTTAATTGCAGTACAGTTCATAAAAATGAAAGAATTTGGCACAGATTTGTGTCCACCAAAGCACTGCAGACTATATTTCAAATGTTCTTGGTTGGGTAAAATCTCAAATGCATCTTGCCAAGTGCCCTTTTCTCCATGACTTTCAAATCCATGCGAATCTCAGGGAAAATGTAATCCGTATGTTTCTGATTCATTCACTTTTAACTCATCATGCTGTTGTTGTGTGTGTGTCCATTTTGAAAAAAAAAAAAAAAAACCAAAAATTTATGTCCAAGAAATCCTAGGGGTATTTTAAAAAATATACTCTGTTTTCAGTCGAAATGTTCCCCAATGGGAGCATGGAAGTTAATTGTCAAGGATTAAACATTGAACTTGAACTTCTTCCCATCCCCTTCCTAACTTCAAACGATCCTATAAGAGGTAAGTTCCAATCAGGGTAGAGAGAATGTGGAACGACTGCACATTTCTGCCGGCAGCTGCCTTCCCAGAACTGAGGCTGACTCAGTCCACCCAAGCCGGCTGAACAAAGAAAGCCAAGTTCACCCTTTAGTCCTGAGCGCTGGGTCTCAAATGATCGTCCCTCTGCTGAGTCACCCGTTAAAAAAGTTGTTCTCGTGGATCTGGACCTGTCATTTTGTGCAGTGTCTGAGCCCTTTGGGAACAATGGAGTATCACTCTTGGTAACCATTCTCTCTGAAAGGGACAGAAAAGTCTTTCTGTATATGGTGTATTCCACATCTAACACTGTTTGTTTACTTTTTTTACACATCATTTTAGGGTCATCAACTCACATTACAGAGGACTTTAGGTTTCACGCGAAAGCACCAACATATTTTAAGATGCGGAACACATTAACAAGTAAATAACAAATACATGTTTATGCATTGACTTCTCTTGAAGCAATCTGGTTGGCATTTTCTCAAGGGAGTTATTTAAATTTTAAATGGAACAACATCTCATTTAGATTTCTGCAAATGTGCTAGGGCACAGAAGTAATTTACATGTACATGAAACTCTTCAGTGGAGCACCTGGGTACTTGGCAATAATTAAAATACAAAGTAGCCTTATTAACTTTTCCTTTGAACATTCTACCTTTGTGCTTCTTCACGGAGAGTGAGAGGAAATTTCTAGAGTAGATTGTCAAGTACTTAAAGGTCCCTTTTCCCTCTTACCCACAATGCCTGATTGCAGTGTGCTCCTGTATCTCTCTCTGCTGCATCCTTCAAAAGCTGTGCTCTCACTCCCATTGTACGTTCACTGTCTATTTTCAGAGTCTGTGTTTCTATTTCTTAAGCTTTCAGTCCCTTGTATTCCCACTGCCAGGGACTGAACAGTTATTTCACTTTAATGCCAGCAATATAATTAAGGAAACAGATGATAGAGAATATAAAAATGATGGAAAATGCTGTAAATCAGAAATTTCCACAACAAAGTTTCAACAACGACCTGGGTATGGATAATTCCCATACTTGATGCAGCTGGCCCCAGACCTTCATCCGCGGAAGACATAATTTACATCAGTGGTTCTGAAATTGTGGTATTCAGAAATGTAAACACTGGGTCCATCCCAGACCTATTAAATCAGAAACTCAGTGAGTGGGTCCCTGAAATCTGTTAACAACGCTTCAGGCGATTTTGATTCTCGCTGAAGTTTTAACTGGCCCTGAAAATGAATGTGTTGAATCCAACTGTTTGCTTCTCATTTCCCATATTATTTTATTTTTTAATTAAATGTATTGGGTGGGGTGACACTGTTAATAACATTAAATACCAGGTATGTTTCAAGTGTATAATTCTATAATACATCACCTGCATAATGCATTGTGTGCTCACCACCTATAGTCTAATTTCATCCCATCACCATATATTGGAGCCCTTTACCCTCTTCATTCTCTCCCCTAACCCCTTCCTCTCTGGTAACCACCATACTGTTATCTGTGTCAATGAGTTTGTTCTTTTTTGCTTTCTGTTTTATATCCCACATATGAGTGAAATCATATGGCTCTTGTCATTTTCTGTCTGACTTATTTAGTTGAGCATAATACTCTCAAGATCTATCATGTTGTCCCAAATGGCAGGATTTCATCCATTCTTGTGGTTGAGTAGGATGCCACTTTATATATGTACTGCATTTTCTTTATTCAATCATCTGCTAAAGGACATTTAAGTTGTTTCCATGTCTTGGCTACCATAAATAAAGCTGCAATGAACAAATATCTATATGAATTTTCACACTTTTTTCAGGTAGATACCCAGATGAGGGATTGCTGGGTCATAAGGTAACTGTATTTTTAATTTTTTGAGGAACTTCTACATTGTTTTCTCATCATGACTGCATCAGTTTACATTCCCACCAGTAGTGAATGAGGGTTCCTTTTTCTCCACAACCTCTCCAACATTTGTTATTTTTCATCTTATACATAAGAGCCAGTCTAAGAGTATCCCCTATTTTCTTAACCTCGCCATTCTTATCAATGGCATCATAATTGCCTTACTTTATTGTTGTGAAATCTTAAAGTTAGTTTTACTCTTTCTTTTTTTTCTTTTTCAGCCCCCATCATAAAGACTGCCCATTTTGTAATCATGATGTTTTAATTTATTTTTTAAACTTATGCTGCTGACCTCAACTGGGACCTTTTAAAATATATATTGATTTCAAAGAGAGAGAGAGAGAGAAAGGGAGAGCGAATGAAAGAAGAGAGAGAGAGAAAGAGAATGCATGCATAAATGAATGGGATAACATTTATTTATGCATCCATTGGTTGATTCTTATATGTGTCCTGTCAGGAATCAACTGGTGTGTCTGGATGATGCTTCGATGCTCTAACCAACTCTGCTACCCAGCTAGAGCTCAAACCACAGTGTTTTTAAAAATCTAATTCTTCTCACTTATTCTAAGTCACTAAACATTAAATCATAAGGCCTTTCCAATAGACCAAGCAATGTTCTCTCTGTAGTCTTTTATCTATACTGCTATTAGAATAATTTTTTATATGCTGAATTTAGCTGTCATGTGCTGCTCAAGACCAGTGCTGTTTTATTTTGAACCAAAATACAATTCTCTTGTTTGTCCTTTGAGGCCTCCACAAATCAATATTCCTTCACTGCCTTAGTTTCATGTTTCTAGCAACGCAGATCTCATTGGCTTGATCTCACTTCCTTTGTGCTTTATGTTTCTCTTATTTAGAATGCCCTCCCCTTCCCCTTCCCTCCACTCTATATTCTCTTCCTATTGAAAATTCAATTCCCATTCTTCAAATTAGTACTCTAAATTTGTCATTCACTCTTTGTTTTTACTCTGTGACCACAATACCGAATTTGCCCTCACTTGCCGGTTTCTTTCCCAGGTGTTATTGTAAGTTGACAAAATGTACGTACTCTCCAGCTTTTTTTTTATAACCTCATAATGCTCTTCCACTCTGTATGGCCCATTTCAAGGCATAGAACTGTGGTCAACTGACTTCAAAGTACGTAAAGTGAGAGACTGAAATTTGTGTTCATATTTGCAGTTATTAGTAACCCTGGTTTAGGTTTATGAGAGAAAGTAATAAAATTGCTCTCTAATAAGAGTTTGGCTATTCATAAACACTAGCCCATACCAATTGTTCTTTTATTCTGTGCCATTACTATTTAGAGGTATTGTCCCTTATTGTGACTTTATCTTTCAAGACATAATTTATTACTCAATAAATCTGAAACCATGAAATAGGTATATAATTATACAAGTATACATATATCCTCTCTTTAACGTGGGCCCAAACCTACAGGAAATTCCATTAAGGGCATAAACAAACAAAAAATTACCTCAACTTTGATTGGTATTTCCATAGCTCCCTGAAATAAAATAAAGCCTGTTTGTTCTTAACATTTTTAAAAAATATATTTTATTGATTTTTTTTTACAGAGAGGAAGGGAGAGGGATAGTTAGAAACATCGATGAGAGAGAAACATCGATCAGCTGCCTCCTGCACATCTCCTACTGGGGATGTGCCTGCAACCCAGGTACATGCCTTTGACCGGAATCGAACCTGGGACCCTTCAGTCCACAGACTGATGCTCTATCCACTGAGCCAAACCGGTTAGGGCTGTTCTTAATATTTTTTATGATTTAGTGATATCCTATAGAGTACTATATTTTAATCTCAAAAAGGCAGAGAACAACAAATGTGGTAGAAGGCCATGAACGGGAGAAATGGGTTAAAGAGAATCAGCAAATCTAAAAATATACAGTGCCAGGCTTCCAAGGCAAAGCAGGCAATGATAGAAGGAGCAGAAAGCATTATGGGAACTGGTTTTATTTAACCCTGACATTGGGGGGCAAAGGAATTTCACTCTATTACTTCTTATGAATAACTGATTTTGTTAAAACAGCATCATCACCATCATCATCATCATTGTATCATTTTAAATTGTATTTATAGAGGTCTTGGGGCTGAAACGATCTTGACCTATTCTCAAACTCTAAATGGGTAAGAAGCCCAGCTTGCTGGCATGGAGCCAGGCAGAGTGATTAGAAGTCTTGGGGCTAAAATTGTATCTGCAGTTCTATCATCAACACCAATCTTTGATTCTTATGATTAAAATTGTACGTGGCCACAATTATCTATGAAGCCAAAACCTAAAAATCTCTAAAACTATTTTTGTCACTCTTCTGATGATAGAATATTACTTGATCTGACCTAGTTTGGTGGCAGAACCTTACCTGAATTGACATAAAATTATTTACAGTTTTTATTTGTGCCACTTAAAGTGAAAATTCACATATTTTCCCACTCAAACAATGTGTTTGAATACAGAATAAAGTTCCAGACCTCTTGGATATGTGATATAATATATTATATGAATCCTGTTACCAGTCTAAAATTTAAAATTTTCTGAATGTGGAAACCTATCCAGCCCCCAAAGATTTAGGTTTCCTGATTGTGGACTTTAATTCATTTTCTCTTCTGATTTTATCAGGAAGAAGGTCTAACTTACGTACTATTGTCTTGAAAATAGCTCTTAAAAACCTTGAAGTTTCTGAGTGACTCTACCAAGTAGATAAGTTAGGTTTTATCAAAAGGAACTCTGGATACAAATTATACAAAGGGCCTGAAAATACTGTAAAACATGATTAAATGTAAAGGGGCACAATTCAGAATCCAAGAATGGAAAGAATTTTCCATATTTTATTTATTCCTTAACTTCCATAAAAGTGTGCTGAATAAAAAGAATTAAATGTACTTACAGATATATATATATATATATATATATATATATATATATATATATATATACACACATATATATGTACTCACACACACACATATATATTATGTACACTTGTACATATTTTATCAATCTAATGGCAAACTTGGGAAACAGAAGTAGATCTATTGAATATGCATGGTTTGTCTCTATACTGTGACTTATTTTCAAACTAGATCATAATACTCATTGAAATAAAAGATGGTTATTGTTGTAACCACAATCACATACATACAATCTCCACCTAATATACTTTACTGGCCATTTAGTTTTTCTAGTGTGCTTATATAAAACTAGATTTTTCTTACCATTTGCTACAGCATGGATGGACCTAGAGTGTAGTATGTTGAGTGGAATAAGCCAGCCAGAGAAAGACAAATACCATATGATCTCACTTATATGTGGAATCTAAAGAACAATATAAATGAACAAACAAAACAGAAAATTAGTTCTTTTCAATATTTTATCCAGTGGAATGGTGGCAGTGCAATTAGTGTTGTCTCTCCATGTATTGTGCCAACTTCCTGAGAGGATAAATCTTGGGTGGTTCCTGTTGAACCAGAGGATTCCCAAGGGATCCGAGTTGTACACAACACACTGAATATGTTGAGAGTGGAGCAAGTGAAGCACAGGTTCTGTTATGAGCACTGGATTAGGCCTCACTCCCAGGGAGCTCTCCGTGACCTCTTTAGGGAAAAAGGCTGGCCCATGGCTGTTACCAACAGGGTGAGGCACAGGATTTGCACAGTCCATCCACATTTGCTGAGGGTGCACCCGGGCCCAAATCGGAAGCAGACACTGGGAGCTGTTACAAAGGTATTAGCAGGCAGAGGAAAGACCGCTTCTCTAAAGGAACTCGCCATGTAGTCAGAGACTCAGGGCAGCCACAGATTAAAGGTCTTGTCTAAAGCATATCAATAAAAGAGCACTGACAGTGTTATTAATATGCATTATGAAACTCAAAGGTAAAAACATTTCCAGAAGAAAAATATTAAGCCCTGGGCTTATGAAAACATTTTGTTTTTTACTTTTACCAAAACCATGATTTTATGTATGGGATATGATTTGCAGAACGTGCTTTGTGTAGAAGTTAAGATGCTGTAGTGGGAAAAGGACCACAGAATACAGGTCAATTCCCACCTACAAGAGGTGCCAATAAAGATGAAGGGATGAAATGTGGTCAATGACAGATTGGATCTGGATTGAAGCCTTGGGCACAGACACTCAGAGCTCTGGGACTGCATGCTGGCAGTTCTTAGAAACAATGCACGGACTGTATAGAGGCTATCATTTCAGAACATGGGAATCTTTCTGTTTTCCAACATAATGTCAGAATTTTCATATCCCTTTGCCATGATGTAAAAGGGTTTAATGATTTCTTTTTCCAGACGTCTGCAGTCCTTGGGAATGAAACACAGAAGACAGACCATGCTACGCCATGAATGGCAGCACAGTCCTTTGAAGACAATCTCCAACCCTCCTAACTGAAAACCCGTGTTTCTGATTTAAGTATGACACAGTAATTACTCATGCAGCCCGGGAGAATTCCAAGTCCCTGCCTATTTGCAGCAACTGTCTAAAAACAATCAACTCGTCTTTCAAATTTGACCAAACTACAAATGGCCTGAGAACTCAGTTGTCTAATAAGGATGTTCATTTTGGCACTCAGCAGCTCACTCGTGGCTCACAGATGGCTTCTGTCTCATTGTGTATAATCCAATCATCCTGCACTATTGACTCACACGCGTAGTCTTCAAGAGCCATGGGAAAGCTCGAGGTGACAATTGCCTCTTCTTCCAGATGTCCACATAAGGAGCGTGGCTCTCACCACCTCGTTGACATAGGACGTGACATGGCTCTCCAGGTCAGAGTCGCTCCAAGAAAGAAAAGGTAAAGAACGAGAACTTCTCTGCATTCTCTTTCTGTTATTGCCTGGCACTGGTATAAGCAAATTATGTTCTATAAATGGACTTTCTTTCCGTAGTAACTTGTTTCACTTTTGGCTGGGTACCCTGCAGAAAACATTTTGCAACACCCTTGCTCATATGGTAATGGTGGCAATGTAGAGGCACCCATGCCCAAGAAAGGATTCTAAATCATTTAAAGGAGAAAAGCCACAAGATGTTTTTATGAAGTAGTGGCTGTTTTGAAGGTACCATGTTACTTACAGGCCGACTTTCTAGTATTAACACCTGCACTTCTGCTCTTCTTCTCTGAAATCATGACAGTTTGTCTTCAATCTTTTTTTTGGCAGGATGTGGCTTTTATTTTCCCAACTTCTAAAGGATGCATAAGATTTTAGAGGCAAAGTATTGAAACATTTTAAGCTGTAGGTATGTTAGTTTCCTTTTTCCTTGAGGCTAGTGGTTAATAGTTGTGTTTTATTTCAGTATAAAAATACTCTTTCTTAAAAAAAAAAAAATCAAAGCACCTAAAACGAGGAAAAACAAGGAAATATGCAAGGCCTGGAAGCAGCTGGATAAATTCACACAGGCTGTGGGCTTCCAAAGATGTGGCCTTCAGGGAATGACACTCGTCAGATTTTTACTTAAAAATTAAATTAGGACTTCAAATTAATGCTGTATTAATTTTAGTAAAATATCAGCGCTATGTGTATTTCTTCGTTTTTTCTGTTCACTGTCATCATCACAAATGGTAAGAAATGTTAAGTACAGCAACAGCTAAGGAAAATTTTATAAATCAGTAAAAACATTTGAGGGAGAGTATTTTTTTTAACTTATTTTAACAGGATTTTAAACTGTTCATAATTTATGTATAGTTCTGAGATTGACCTAGCAATGATAATAATTGCTGGAGAGATAATAATTAAAAGATAATATCCTTTCCCTTAAGTAGCTTACACAAAGAATGGGGACTGGGGACTCTATATTTAGTCTGGATTTACACACCACACACACACACACACACACACACACACACACACGCACACGCACACGCACACGTGCGCTCCTTCTGGTGGAAATGTCCAGGTAATTGCTGCAGTTTTCCACATCTTTAGAATCCCAGAGTTTTATATGTGAAATCACAACCTTAGAACATTAGATCAATAGTGAGTATGTTCAAAATAAGTGGGTTGTTGAAAATCTGAATTCTCTTGCTACATCCCTGTAAGTTATGAGTTAACTTTTCTGAAGTCCTGTTCAGTGTCAATATGATCAGCACAGGAATCACTGATATGCTCATAAATTAATAGTAATAGCAAAAGTGACCTTTTCTTGAGAGTTCCAAGACCCAACAAATATTTATTGAGTGCATACAATGTGCCAGGCATTGGGCTAATTAAATCTCCCCTATCCCTACATTTTAAATGAGAGAAAAGCTGACTCAAGGGAAAGAGTCATGGCCAACGGCCATTTAATTAATTTGCTGTCTGGGGAAATTGCACAGGAACTGGGAAGAAAGCCCAGGTATGAGGACGGCTACGTTGTGCAGAAAACAATGCGTTTGTTGTTCAGAACTCCAGTGGAATACACATTTTATAAATACAGTAAACTAATATAAGATTACAATTGTAAAACAAATGTTCATGTAGAAATATCAGAGCCACAACACGTTCCTGCATTTCCTAGTGATTGTTGACCTGAAGTGGAGATTTTCATCCATACAGACACTAACAGAGGAAACTACTATTAGGCTGGATCCTGTGCTGTGACACCACAGGTGAGAGAGCCCGATTCAGGATGACATTAGGCATTGTTGAAAGAACCAGGCAGCGGGCTTTCACATGGGGGGAAGTAGAGGGCAAGTCGAGGGCTAGGCAGAGATAGCACTTGTGCTGGGAATTTTACACAGGTGCTGAAAACAAAACTCCCATGAGATTTTACAGATGAGTCCAACAAAATGATGAGTGTAAGTGGCCAATGTCACACCTTGCCAATGAGGAACTGGAAAAGAAATCCTAGTGTCATCTGACCCAGGGGCCACATTTATAATGAATTGACCAGGGTGCTCACTGAAGTGGGTTTTCATTAGTTTTCTTCTCTTCGGTCATTATTATTAAAAATATATTTATTGAACACTTAGCAAGAGCTAAGCATCATTTTTGTGGCTGAAGAATTAAATGCGATTAAGTCACTATCTCTGTCTGAGAGTCTAGAGAAGCGGGCACCTCCATAAATAATACACTACAACACAGGTGGTCAATCTGGAAGATATATGCACAACGCAATGAATGCAAAGAAGTAGGGAGGGAGGGGTTCTGTCCTTGAGTAGGGGGTGGAGTGTGACCATGATATTGAGCTAGACTTTGAAGAAGAGGCAGTATTCCCTCTGTGGAAAAGAGTAAGGCTGCTCTAGTTAATGGGAACACTGAGGGTTCCCAGGTTTCATAGACTTAATGGAGGAGGTTATTATAAAAGAACCAGGCCCAGGTTTCACAGGGGAATTCACCTACATCTGCAAAGGTCATATATTCCCAAGACTACTCAAATTATGTCTGAGTATAGGAAAAGAAGAAAAGCCACAAGATGTTTTTATGAAACAAGAATTACGTTATCATCAGAACTTTGGTTACATCAATAGCAAAAAAGAAATTTTAAGAATAAAATTACCAGGAAATATGTAAAGAAAAATTGAAATATTTTTGAAAGATACAAAAGTACATTTGAATACATTTGGAAATTATTTTGGGGTAGCATGAGTAACCATTATAAAGCTATATTTATTTCTATTTTAATAATAAATTTAGCATGACCCCAATAAAAATAATAAATTTGCTTTAGGAAGCTATTTAAGTAGATTTTGAAGCTTATATGGCAAAATAAACAAAAATAGCTAAGAGAAGACTAAAAAATGAACAATGAGAAGTGAGTATATTAAAACTTATTATAAAGCATCCATAATTAAAATAGTGTGATATTGATTCACAAATAGATAGAAAGACAGAGAGAACAATGGAAAAAAATAGAAAGTTCACAAATAGACAAAATGCAGATAGAAATATAGTGATGACATTTTTAGAATGTCAGGATGTGAGAGAGGGCAAGGAAGTACAAAGAAAATGGTGGTAATATGTAAAATAAACACAGAAAGTATCTTGTAGTTGCTCAGACTAGTCAAATTTGGGACAATTTCAGCATCAACAATTATAATATTAATGCATTATATCATATAGAGAATATAAAAGTCCAAGGGTTACTGAAAATAGACAAATAAACAATAAATGCATACATTCAAGAGTAAGAAGGAAAATCTCTTATGGAAAAATATGTACTAATATATGGAAGAAAAATATAAAATAAAACAATTACCATTTTAGACACCAACGTAATAATTGACTTAGACAAGGTACATATATCAATGGATACTAAAACCAAGGGGTAAAAAGTTTTTGGGAAACAAGATATCCACATAGTCTCAAATGCTGCCTCACAGATTACTTATGATTTACAAAGGATAAGCAGTACAACTGAAATAGAAATCTAACGGGTGTCACCTTTACTAAGTGATCAAACTGACCATCACCAACAATGAGACAAAATGATCTTATGTGTCCCCTTATAAGATACAACGGGAAATACACAATATTACCTTTTTAGAATTCCTCCCTAAAGAATCTAATCAAGAGAACCATCAGACAAATTCAAAGTATGACACTAGCCTGGCCGGCATAGCTCAGTGGTTGAGCATTGGACCATGAACCAGGAGGTCACGGTTCGATTCCTGGTCAGGATATGTGCCTGGGTTGTGGCCTCGATCCCCAGTATGGAGTGTCCAGGAGGCAGCCAAACAATGATTCTTTCTCATCATTGATGTTTCTATCTCTCTTTCCCTCTCCCTTTCTCTCTGAAATCAACAAAAAAAAATTATTTAGAACAAACACAAAGAATGACACTAAAGAGATATGACAACCAAATGTAATGTGAAAAGTTAATTAATTCTTGTATTCTCAGATTTTGACTATATATATACTAATATATATATTAGTATACAGACTACATATTATTTATCTCATACAAACTTGCAGCTAGTACTAAATAAGTTCTAGAGCTCTAGTGCACAGTTTAGTGGGCAACACAGACAACAATATTGTATTATAATCATCAGATTTGCTAAGAGACTTAACATCTTAACTATTCCAACCACAGAAAAAAAATGATAATGATAGAGGTGCTAACCTCACTACCATGGCAATCATATTACAATACATAAATGTATTAAATAAAAATGTCTACCCTAAATTTGGACAATGTTATATGTAAAATATATTTCAATGAAAAGTGATAAAATGAATTTTAAAATAAAGAATGAGGACAGAAGGAAACTAAGGATCATGAGGGAGGGGAGATTATGGGGCAAGGAGTGGAAGATACTTAAGGGCAAGACAGGGATGAGAAAGATGGGCAAAGAGAGAAGAGATTTTGTGGGCAAGTCTACAGGCAAAGAGTAGGAGGGGCTAAGGATGTAGTAAGAAGGAGAAGGGACAGTGGGGTGTGGGATTCTGAAGGTCTCAGAACCCTGTAGTCCTGGTTTCCTATGCCCTCGTAGGGCCAAGAGTCTATGCATTTTCAGTCAGTTGAAAGAAGTAAGTTCTTGGTAAATCTGTAAACTTGGTCCCTGTAGCCAAGGTTGTTGTGTGTTCTGTGCTACCTCTCTTCTTCCCTAGCCTTTAGTAGAGGGCTCCTTCTGTACCCAGGCCAAGCAAAAGACTTGGTGAATTGGTCAATTCAGAGAAAATAAATAACCATAAAATGGTGGCTAAACAAGATGACTTTTTAAAAGATTCATAAGGTAAAAGAATAAAATGAAAAATTCCCATGTGACATGCTAATGTTTTTGTTATATTCACAAGAATATATTTTAAAAGATTAATAGTAACTGACAGCTGTCAGAGGATAGGGCACAGTGGGTTCTGGATGAAAGAAGGTGAAGGAATTAGCCGAAGAACACATATGAGTAACCCATAGACACAGACAACAGGGGAGTAAGAGGGGGGTGCGGGGAGGTAGAAAAAGGAGGGAAGTGGGAAGACCTGTAATGGTGTAAACAATGAAAATAAAATAAAAAGATTAATAGTAAAGTTCAGCACATTTTTAATTGTTTATTGGCTTTTTAAATGTTTAGTCATATAAATGGCCTATTTATATTCTTTGTCCATTTTTCTATTGATTTGTTTGTCTTTTTTTATTTGTATACATTTAGGTATTATGCATTATAAATATCAAATCTTTGCCTGTGATACGTGTTGCAAATATTTTATCCCATTTTATTTCTTGGCATTTAAGCCTTTAATGCATTTGAAGTTTATGTTGGTGTCTGGTACAAGACTGGAATCTAAAGGGATTTTTCTAATTAGAAGTTAAAATTTTTTCATAATGCTATTTGTTGAATAACTCACCTGGTTCCTATTTATCTGCAATGATTTTTTTTCGTAAGTCTCATTATGTGGTAGGGTCCATTTTGGGATCATCTATTGTGTTTCAGCCAACTGTTCTGTGAATTCTTACACACAGGTTTAATTATTGTTGTGTTATTATGTAGTTTTTGGTTCATACTTTTGGAAATTTCTTAGCCATCTTCATATTTTTACTATTTTGATAGCTGAGATTTAGAAACATTTTATCAAGTGAAAATATAAATGTTGGCATTTAGGAAGCTTGTTGGGGGAGATGGAGGTATGTGGTACGAATTTATATACTGTATTAATTCTTGATGTGGATGTGCAATATGTCCGCCTCTCCAGTCAGCACACTTCCATTGTGCACTTTGAAGTCCATCCCACCCCATGGGTCTCCAGGAAAAGCAAGGCTGGCCGACCCAACTAGTAGTTATTCATCGGCTTTTGTTTGTCAGACTTGTTACCAACAACCATGTGAAGAAACCCAGGCTTTGGAGCTCACGCCTGTCTTCTCTGCAGGTTGTTTTGCAAAACCTTCTTAAATGTGTCATCCTCTTCTACACTGTGTACTACGTGGTTCTGAGCCTGGGCTGCAGGGCGCTCAGGTAAACAGCATATTGTCTATGAAAGGAATTTGCATATGAAAATAAACTATTTTCATTTGTAACACCTCCAGGGTGGATGAGTTGGATATCCTGGCACCATTTGATTTCAAAACAAATCCCGCATGGGCCAACTATAACGGTAATCAGCTTTAATGTTCAGTCTTTGTCAACGAGTGAACTAATTGCCTCCAAAAACCAAAATAGTTTTTGTTTTATAAAATGTTTTGAAATATCAGGCCTTTCTCTCCGCCATCTGTATCTTATTCCTGACTTCAAAAATGAATGTGGAAAAGCACTATACAATGTTTAAGTGGCTATTTCTAAAAGACAGAATGGGATGGAGTAAGTGGAATAAGTGGATAGTGTTCTTATTTCAATTTTTATTTGTTGGTATTATGGGTAAACCTTTGTGTATTAAGCGCTTTTCAAAAATAGAAGGAAGAATGGCTTAGTGTACTGATGTAGAAAAATGTGAGATATGAAAGGGGTCAGCCAGTGAGAGATAGGACAATGACACGGGCCTATTGGACAAGGCTGTGTTTTTACACAGCAGAGACTAGTGAAGATCCCAGGATGCCGGCACAATTTACAAAGTCCTTTCCTCTCACAAAGCACTAACATTTATACAAAGATATCAATAAACCTCCAACCTATTAGAGCTTTAATTTGGGGCTCAGGGAGATAAGTGACACGACTCTTCAAAGTTGTTACTGTGAGAATCCAGACTTGTTTAACCTTGGAGATAAAAAATGTATGAGTAATCTCAGAACCTTGGGCATGTATTTAGGGTCAAGTTTCTTGTCTGTCTAAGCAATTTTGTCATCCAGAAGCTGATGTTTAGGAAGGACATGAAGAGTGTATTCAGAAAGTAGATTGCAAATTGCTTTCATTTTCAATTAAATTCCTCCCAACAACTTTTTGGGGTAGATAAATAGTACTCCATTTCCCAATTGATAGAAAAGGAAACCGACGGAGCCAGAGGTTAAAATCCTGCTCAAGGTCTTATAACTCTTAAGCTAGACGGCAAGACGAGAACACCGGCATCTTGACTTCCCAATTTGTACTGCGTCCTTTAAATCATACTTTTTCTCATATCAGAAACAAAGATTTTTCTATCGATATATGCAAATAAAGTTTGTTCGAGACTAAATCACTATCTCTGAGCAGCTGCGAGTTAACCTCTAAAATCTGTACATGCTGATAAAAAGCCATCTCTAGTTCTCTCTTTTTAAAAAATTCCTCCTGGGCTGTGGGTGTAGTGGTCGGAGCCTCATGGGGCAGGCGAGCATGGTTGGTGTCAACAGGGGGCGAAGAGGGGACGGGAACCAAGACACTGGACCACCTCCCGCCACCCTCTGGCAGGTCCAGGTCTGTAGGTCGTGGCTTTTGGGAGGAGCTGCATGCCCTCCCCCCCGCCTGCCCCCCATCACCCTGCCTTGGGGACCAGCCGGGTTCCCCGCCCCCCGATCTGCAGGTGGCAGAGTCACACGGGTGCTTGTGTACAAGAGAGGAAACGAAGACAAGGCCAACAAGGCCGCCCGCCAAGGTGAACGTGTATCCACCGTGTTTCCAGGCCCGCACTGAACCAAGGAGCACCCCTGACTTAGCGCTCTGCCCGGCGCCCGAATAGAGTAAGAGAAGGCGCACAAAACCAACGGAAAAATCATTAGAGCTAAGACAGAAAAGCTGAAGGAGGCGCTTCCCTGGAGGCAGCAGCGAGGGAAACTCACCGCTCACCGGAGGACCTGGGCCCGCTGGCGGAGGCTCCCGTCCTGCACGGAGCAGGCAGGTGGCACCTCGGGTCGCCTGGCAAACGCTGTCCCCGCCGCCGTCTGTGCCGGGATCGCCGGCAGCCTGCTGCTCTGGTCTTCCTTCACGACAGAGGACACCTCCCGCATGGTCACCTCTGCTTGTCGTCCGTGCCTGTGGGTGAAGACGGGCACGGGAGCTGGGAGGGATGGAGACAGGCCGCGGGGTCCCGGGCAGCCCGCAGTTTGCGCGGAGCATCCAGTCCGTGGAGACCCGGCCTGTCACCCTCCTGAAAGGACAGCTCCAGCATTCACGACTCGGCCGGCGGGACCTGCACTTGCACTTGCCCGTGCACGGGACGCCATGCCTTTGGGGCGCGGGTGGGAAGGCGGCCGCGCCGCAGCTCCGCAGGCCTGGCGCCCAGCTCGGCGAGTCCCACCCGCAGTGTCGGCCGCGTCTGCACCGCACTGACCCATGGCTCCTTCAGGAACGACTTCCTAGGAGTTGTGGTTTCTTGGCAAGTTGAACATGGAAGAGTGAAGAGGGAAAAACGGAATGCTTTAAGTTTCTGCGGGACAGAGTCAGCTGCCTGCCAGAGGATCTGAGAGCTTCCGGGTTGGGGTTGGTGCCGCTGCGGCCGAATCAGCTAGTGTTTGCGGAGCCCGTGGCCGTGACGAGCGTCCTTCCTCAGCTGCTTGGCCCCCCAAAGACGGTGGGCCCCGAGAGACCCCTCGCCTGCTGGCACGGGCCCTGTTCGGCTCGGGGTGGCCCCGGGCCGCTGCAGCTGCTAGAGGTGCAGGAGGAGCGTGTGCGCACAGTAGGGCGGTCTCACCTGGAGGCCTACTGGGAGCACTGCTCTGCCCAGCAGCTGAGGATAGTCCTCCCGCCACAGGTGTTCCTGGGCCTGCGTGACTCCAGCAGCTCCATCGTGGCAATCACTGCTTCGCAGCCTGGCCTGCTGGTCTCTCTATTTGGACCAGTGGTGGTCGTGGGAGGACAGAGAACCAAAGTCTTCAGACGCACTGCCCCAAGTTTTACAAAAACGATTGACCTTTCCCCAGAAGGTGAAACGCTGTTGGTGTGTAGGTTCTTCAAGAAACCTTTCTTTCGATTCCCCCACGCACATGCACCTCATCTGCAGCCAGCACAGGCAGACCTCACCCCCCTTGGAGAACCGCTCTGGGGTATTCCCTAAAGGTGATTTTTCTGGCAACAGACCCATCAGCAGCAAGCAGCAGGAACAGCAAGATTCCTACACCACTTTCCCAGGCAGGTGGGAATAGTGATCGGTTTTCTCAGCCTCGGCCATTTCCCATGAATGGACTTTCAGATGTGAAAAATATCTCAGGAGACAGTGAAAACCTCCTGCCAAGTCCCCACGCATCTGAGGAGTAGCCCGACTAGAGCGATCCTGGGGAGCCTGAAAGTAGAATGGTCAGCACCCAGGTGAGGCCTCCAGAGCCCCGGGGACTGCCAGGTCCCCGCTCACGGACTTGAAGGGAGTGGAGACGTGGGATGACCTTAAGCACAGCAGCCTCAGCGATGCAGGGAGCCCAGGAGGTGGAATCACTGTTACCTCAGGGGAGCACGAGGCCCTTCCCACTTCTCTTCTGTTCACAGAGGAGGCCAAGCCTTTGGCATCAAGCCAACCCCAAAAGACCAGTCCTATCCCAGCCCAGGCCCAGCCTCAGCCCCAAAAGTATCATCACGAGAAAGGCGCCCTAAGTGTCCATCAGAACTTGGTTTAGGAGAGGAGTTCACCATTCCAGTGAAAAAGAAGCTAGCGCAGGACCCTGAGTTGGCCTGGTTTGCTGACATGAATCTGAAATGAAGCCTTCAGGTGTTCTTGTTCTACCTGAACTGAGGACAGAAATAGTGATCCCCAACAAGGATAATATCTCACCAGGGATGCAGTTTTCCTCAAAATTTGCTGCAGCAGAAATGACTGGGGTGGGGTCTGAAGGCTGGGGAGATGCTGGGGAGCTGAACTGGGGAGACAGCAGCTGGTGAAAATGCTGTGAGTTAAACTCTAGGAAAAAGGATCCTTTTAAAAAAATCAAACTAATACCTTAAAAGCAGGCTCTGCAGACAAGAAAACCCCAAAGCATCCTGTTTTTCTCATACCAGGCGCTTTTCCAGTCTGTGCCAAGGAAGCAAGAGACCTTGGGTGTGGCCCTCAGCGGGGGGAACAGCCTGTGCCTCTGACTAAGGCCAGGTACTTCTGGAAGTAAAGGAAGTAAATACAAGAACTTCAAACTGAAAAAAACAAACAAAACTCTATTGTTGACAGTATTACAGATCTCCCTCTCTTTCTGCCACTAACCCCCTCCACCCTCCCCACCCCACTCCCAGTTCTTCACATGACTATTGTCTGTGTCCTTGGGTTACCCATATATATATGCATATAAATTATTTGGTTAATCTCTTCCCTATTTCTCTATAGCAGCGGTTCTCAACCTGTGGGTCGCGACCCCTTTGGGGGTTGAACGACCCTTTCACAGGGGTCGCCTAAGACCATCGGAAAACACATATATAATTACATATTGTTTTTGTGATTAATCACTATGCTTTAATTATGTTCAATTTGTAACAATGAAAATACATCCTGCATATCAGATATTTACATTATGATTCATAACAGTAGCAAAATTACAGTTATGAAGTAGCAACGAAAATAATTTTATGGTTGGGGGTCACCACAACACGAGGAACTGTATTAAAGGGCCGCGGCATTAGGAAGGTTGAGAACCACTGCTCTACACTAATGTGGGAGCTCTGTGAGCCACTGGTGGAGGTAGGAGTGGAAATGTGATGGGAAGAGGTGGTGTCAGTGAGTACACTTGCTTCCCACAGGCTCAGTTTTAGGGGGGCAGAACATGCTGAAAAGAACTGCATTTCCAGAGGATAGAAAAGGCACTAGTATGTCTTGTCCATTCAACTTTTAAAACCTGTTCAGTTAAATTAAATAGAATTAAAGAGGAGTATGTATGAGGCCTTTACAAACAAGGGCACCTGGGACTTGCACTTGGTGAGTGAGTGTCTTGCTCAACCAGTAGGCAATCACTGGCTTGCCTGTTAATAAATTACTTCTGCGTAACAGAGCATAATGTGGTGATTTTACTTTTTGTTTTTAAAAACTATGGAGTTTACTTGTCCAGATTTATCAATTCCTGAATTATATCAATATGCCAATTATTTGCTGTTTTAAAAGGAAAGAGAGGTAATACTTATGGAAAGTGATATCATTACTAAGGGACCTTGGTGGTATATCACATCTATTTGTCACTTTAAAGTTTGAAGGATCTCTTCTTTAAAATCACTATAGTCTTCAAGTTCCATATCAAAGACAAAGGCGAAAGCTTGACCTTTCACATTTCAAGACTCTTAGAGATTTGTGGTCCTGACCTGTATGTGGTCCTGGCTCTTTATACATGTTTGGGAAAACCACTCGGAGACAACTGGTGGATTTAGGAGAGCGCCTCTATCCACAGGAGCCATTTATGAGGCTTTCTGTCATCCATGGTTATCGGCTATGTTTCCCAGGTGACTATCTGAACGTACCATTTTATTACAAAGACTCAAAAGAACTTATTTTCAAGTTAGGTAATGACTGGTACCAAAGAAATGTTATAGTCCACTAAACTTTACCATTTTTTTTTTATTTCTGAAAACTCAGAATTGAATTTTTCATTAGTTTTTAATACATCTTAAAAATGAGACTTGCAATCCAATTACAGATCAGCATGCATTCGATACATAGTAACTTTTCTTTATTGCATTTTACCTTCTGAAATGCTAAGTATGAAGAATGTGAAACAGAAATTATATATTGTTATTTTTCTATAAGTCTAAGGTTTATTAAGAGATGAAAAATATTAAAATTTTCCAAATTTGAGGATTGTTAAGAGAAGGAATATTAAGAAAATTTCTACCAAGACTGTTTTGCAGAATAACTTGTAATGGTCCTGTTACCAATTGCATTTCAGAATTATTATTAATTACTCTAATACCAAATAATTATATTCTTCCTTTTATTTGCAGTGCTTTTAGTCCCAATAGAGGTCACCTACTTCGTTTGTGGATTGCTTTTCATTCTGGTTGTGGAAGAATGGGTTTGGGATTATGCTATTTCAGTAACTGTTCTCCATGTTGCCATCACTTCAACCGGTAAGCAAAATAAAATAAAGGAAACAAAATGGATTAAATCTGATGTTGTACCGGAATCACTTCATAAGAGTAGGACTTTGTTGCATGCAGAGTGTACTCTGATGACTAAATAATAAAAACTGATGATGGAAGATCTTCACCCTCTCCCCTTACTCATCCTGCCTGCCAGGTTCTTCTACCACTTCCTCAGCAGGTATTGCCTAGTTACATCTTCCAATTCAAAACTGTACTGAAACTCAGGGCTTCCTATTCTCCTTTCACATTCAACTTGTCGTTGACTTGTACAGGGTTTGCCTCTGTTGGGAATACTTTCCTATAAAATCCTTCTTTAAGGCAGAAATTGACCAAAGACTGGGAACTGGAACCCAAGACCTGTACTTGGAGGCTGGCAAACTTCCCAACACCAGTTAGTTATTTTAACAAGATTACTGGGTTCTTAGACTAACGGGTTTTTATTTTCACCTGTGATCTATGGAGTTAGAAGAAAATGGATTCAAATTCAAGTCCCACTTTGTTTTTTTTACCAGGTGTTTAGTCTTAGGCAAGTCATAATATCGCTTATATTAGTTGCCTCCTCTACAAAATGGGAGATACCTAGTAAAGTTCCAACTAGAATGAGAAATTGTCTGACACAGTGTCTAGCATATAATAATTTCTGAGTAAATGATAGTTTCATCCATTCCTTTAAATCTACATGTCCATTTTAAAATTTTCTCCCTTGTCTTCTATTATTTTTTTTATTTTTCTTGATTTCAGAGAGGAAGGGAAAGGAAGAGAAACATCAATGATGAGAGAGAATCATTGATAGGCTGCCTCCTGCACGCCCCCTACTGGGGATCAATCCTGAAACCAGGGCATGTACCCTTGACTGAAATCGAACCCTGGACCCTTGAGTCTGCAGACCCATGATCTATCCACTGAACCAGACCAGCTAGGGCTATTATTTTTTTTTTAAAAGCATACTAGTCTAAGTATGAATGGTAATCTACCACAGTTGTAACTCAAAGTTATTATTATTTGTTAACAACTTAAATCATTCATATTTTTAATGCTTTCATTTAGTAATGGTATAATCAGTCTTTTACTTAAGAACACACAATTTCCAAATGAATTGCTGCACTCCAGCATCACTGCTATTGGAAAATGCCAGAATATCAATACCCTAGCATCAATTTCCTGAGACATAAACTCTTTCAGTAACTTGGAGGACCACTGAACTCTCATCATCTTAAATCTCAGTTTTATTGTGGGTCTTAATATTTCCTGGAAGACAGCCATAGGATAGTCACAGCAGGACTTGGGGGCATAAGGTGGTTCAGTCTTAAAGATTGAGATAAGCAATTGGTTCTGGACCCAGTAAAGTTACAAGTTAATTGTCTAACACATGGCATATAGAAAATGCTTAACAAATACTGCTCAATCAAACTGAGTTCAGAGTGAAGTGGCTCAGAACTCCAGAGAGAGCCAGGCATTGAGGACACAGGATGGTCTTAGGACCGTCTCTGAGAGATATCACGTCAAATCATCGCTGTGAGCTGACCTAAGACCTGGTCATTCATAACATCATTTCTAGGAGAGAAGTTTCAGATATCTGACTTGAGAAATGACCTTTACTTTAAGTACAAATTTGGGGGTAGCTGATTTCATGAATATGAATAAAATGTCTCTGTCTTATGTGGATATGATTTGACCAAACAAAAGTATTGCTTTACGAGTAACAAAAAAATATGTTTTGAAAATTAACCTTTTTTTCTACTGCAGTTATGTTGGAATTTCCTTTGACATTACATTGATGGGCTGCTATAGGTAATTATATACACATATATAATACCTATATAGATATTACATATATATGTATATATAACATTTGTGTAACATCCTATATAATAAAAACATAGTATGAAAATTGCCTTTGGACCGGGAGTTTATCTGGGAGTTTGAACAGGGGGTAGGGCCGGCCAGGGAAAGGGAGGGAGGCCTGGCCAGCAGCAGCAGGTGACTGGGGGAAGGGTGGGAGGCCCCAACCAGTGGTGGCGGTGTACGTGCCAGGTAAGGGGGTGGGGGGAGAAGGGAGGGAAGCCTTGGTGGCGGTAGGCAGCCGGGGGGAAAGGGAAGGAATACCTGGCTGGCAGCCGGCAGCCGCTAGGGACTCTCTAATAAATATACATTTATCTATAAATTAGGCCCTGAAACATTGTTTAAGTGGTTTAGGTCACTGGACCAGAAGACTGGTCATGGGCTTTATCATTCTAAAATTACAGGGGACAAAACACTGGATATATTTTGTGACATAGCTTTTTAGTTCTCTTTCCATATGAATAGCAGTACTGTCTTTTTATTAGTACAAGAATAAGAGAAACTATATAATTTTATCTCTTTTTCTCTGCCCACAAATTGTACATCTGAATTTGTCAATTATATATCTAGTAAGAACATTAACCAAATGAAAGTGGAATTTTCTAAAGCTTTTTCTTTGAGTTAAGACCACAAAATATTTTTAGATATCCTCTTTTCAGTAAATTTGGCAATAATTTTTTATCCAACTAGTTTTATTCTTAGTGATGAAAAATGGAAATGCAGCACTTTACCATATGCATTTCCCTAAAGTTGAGTTTCTGTTTATGGTATCAGGATTACTAATATTACCTACTAATCTCTTCACAGGCATTTAATTCTCCACTTACCTTGCATATCCAGGTCTTAGATGTATACTTTTCTCCAATATTGTTAAGCACATACAGAAAACATGTGTACAAAGTACTCATATTTTATTTTGTATAAATCTTTCAAAGATATAAATTTTTATATCTTTTTTTTTCTTTTTAATCCTCACTCAAGGATATTTTTCCATTGGTGGAAGAGAGAGGGAAAGACAGAGAGAAATATAGATGTGAGAGAAATACATCGATGGTTGACTCCTGCACGTGCCCTGACCAGGGCCCAGGCCGAGGAGGAGCCTGCAACTGAAGTACATGCCCTTGACTGGAATTGAACCCCGGACCTTTTGGTCTGCAGGTCAATGCTCTATTCACTGAGCCAAACTGGCTAGGGCTCAAAGATATTAATTTTTAATAAATTGTAAAAAAAACCCCACACATGCTATAAGTGTAAGTGGAAATGATCTTTTCTTTATGAAAAACAAGAACTTATCTTTTTTTAAAAAAAGATATATTTTATTGATTTTTTTTTTTTTTTTTTTTTTTTTTTTTTTTTTTTTTACAGAGAGGAAGGGAGAGGGATAGAGAGTTAGAAACATCGATAAGAGAGAAACATCAATCAGCTGCCTCCTGCACGCCCCCTACTGGGGATGTGCCCGCAGCCAAGGTACATACCCTTGACCGGAATCGAACCTGGGACCCTTGAGTCCGCAGGCTGATGCTCTATCCACTGAGCCAAACTGGTTAGAGCAGAACTTATCTTTTTTGGATTTTATTAACACCACAAAATTTACTGAGCCCTAGCCAGCTAAGTCACATAACAAATGTCACCTTGATATGAAAGAGAGTCAACTTGTACATAATGGAATGGCCAATAGAATTTGTTAAAATAGTTGGGTGACTATTTTAGTTTCAATAACCAGGGTTGGATTACTCAGAGGATAGTTGTCAAATGATGTCTGAGGTAATCTTTTTGTTTTTCCTTTAGTTGAAAATTTAGATATAAGAGAATAGTGACTAACCATCTTGAAAATTCCATCTCTTGGTCTCACACTTGAATGTCTTTGTGTGAGGAAGTTGTGTGGGTCATTCAGGCTTCTGATTCACTAAGGGCTTTTAACTCAGGGCCCTTTACCTTCGATGATGTCTTACTCTTACTGCCATAAAAGGAACAATGGGTTTATGTAAGGCTGGATCAATCTTTTAAAACAAGCTGGAATCATTGGGCCATGTTCATACAACTAAATAACTCAGGTATGTGGAATTCTAGGTGTTCATTCTTCCTAAGAATTTGGCCCAAGTCAGAGATAATTGCCTACATTGAGAAATCATGCTGCAGAATATAGTGTATCAAAAAAATCTTTTTCTTTTAAATTATTTACGTGTTTGTTATACATCACTGGTAGCCCTCCAAGTGTTTAGTAAAGTGGCATCAAGCTTAAAGGATAGAAAAAAGGCAGATAGTAACTTCTCATTGATGAGAAAACAGGTGTGTGGGTAAAACCAGGCCAGGGTTATCAAAAGTCTTTGAATTATGAAGGGAAGGTGGGGGGGCGGGGTGGGGGGGGCGGAATGAATCAACTAAAGGACTTGTATCTGTACATATGAGCAGACCAATGGACACAGACAATAGAGGGGTGGAGGGCATGTGCTGTGGGGCAGGAGCAGGTGGGGAGAGGTCAACGGGGGAAAAGAAGACATATATAAAACTTTCAACAACAAAGAATTTTTTAAAAAGTCATTGAATTGTGAATGTTTGCATTTTTCAGTATAGGTATTTTAAAAACCCCAGTTACGAAGCACCTTGTTTATAGGACAAGAAATTCTAACCAATCTTATCGAAACAAATTTCATTGTGTAACAGTTGATTTGACTCAATGTGTAGAGAAATGAAAGACTTGTTCAAGAAGTACGATTTATCTAGTGAAATAGAAATATTTGTTAGTGAGTTAGTTGAGTTTTGAAGCCTCTAACTTCTCAGGATGATTTTGTTTTTTTAGAATTCCATATTTAACAGTAATTTATGACAACTAAGATTACATATATTAGAAACATCTGCAAAGATTCTACATTACAGCCTTAGCTGGTTTGGTTCAGTGGATAGAGCATTGGCCTTCATAGACTGAAGGGTCCCAGGTTCACTTCTGGTCAAGGGCACATGCCCAGGTTGCAAGCTCAATCCCCAGAAGGGGGCGTACAGGAGGCAGCCGATCAATGATTCTCTTTCATCATTGATGTTTCTCTCTCTCTCTCTCTCTCCCTTCCTCTCTGAAATCAATAAAAATATATTTTTAAAGAAGATTCTACATTACATAATGGATTGCTATGCAGACAAAAAAAAGTAAGTTTAATAATATGAAAGGCATGGCAAAATGTAAGGTGGAAAAAATGACCTAAAAATTGGGGTTTTCATTGTAAGTGTTTGTGTCAGACAATAAAGTGGGCTTTTACTATAAAGATGTTAAGAATAACTGGCTTGGTGGCTTGATCCCAGTGTTTCCTACATATTTAGTGACAAAGCATCAATGGCAATATACAGAAACAGGAAGCCCTTGTGTGCTCTTACTATTGGTATTTCATTGGGTATGAATATAGCTCAGCTTGAGTGAATGTGCTTGTTGAGATGTTAATAAAAAGCTTAAGAACACGAAGATTAAGGTTGTTGGCACATGAAATAATAGCGGCTACAGAGAAAAATTGATGACCTTGTGTTGCTATTTATTTTATGCCCTCATCACACTAGCAACTAGATAAGGGGAAGTTTTTCTAACATGCCTTAAAAATATTATGGTTTGAATCAAAGACCCACTTTTCCCCCTGCTATCATGATAAGGTTTTTTTGGTTTTTATTTTGTCTTGTTCTACTTTTATACAAAGGCGGCATTTGTTAGTTTTCTTGCTTTTATGTTGCAACTTTTTTTGGTTCTTTTAAGCTGTGATAGCGATGGTAACTTATGCTTTTAATTTTGTTTGACATACACAAAACAAGCCAGCATCTGATCAAAAGCATTACATAAAATCTTTCTGAAGCTATTGAAAGGTGCTTTGATGATTTCTTTCCTCTGGTTGGTAGGATTAGGACTGAACTTGACTAAATTGCTACCGTTGCCATCACTCATCTGTGGTAAAACTACTGATATTTGCTTTTCTGTATAAGAAAAAATGTTGACTAAGGATGTCTGCTATTTGTTTTCAAGAGTTGTCCAGTGGGAATGTTGTCTATTTATGTGTGAATATGAAAGTGTTCATTTTGTTTGCTGCTGGGTTTTTTGTATGTATGTGTGTTGTTTTTTTCTTAGTAGTCTTGTGTTAGCCCTAGGTGAGTTTTGTCTCCTTAGCCAATCAAAGTTTAATGACTTTCTTTTTTCTTTTTTTTTAAATTAACGTGTCATTGTGCATCTATTAAGCCTTGACCAGGGTTTCAAGAATGTCTGCAGTGGGTTTTGGAAACAGACTTATCATTATTGATTTGGGGCTTCCCAGAGAAAAATGCAGTTCACAGTTCATTGTTGAGCTCTGGTACAACTGACCATTTAAAATTGAACAATAGTTTACTGTTTGAAACAATGTCAATTGTTATACCTTGACATTCTAATTAAAACATGAATTGTAGTGATAACTCAGTGCAAATCCAACAGTTGTATTTGGAGTTAAGTTATTTCAACAAATACATTTATATAATGAAAAAAATTGGAAAAAACACAAACATATTTTCCAAGTTAGTAGCATGTTTTCCTTTTGTAATTAGAGAGAAAATACCTTATGAAATATTTTTAAATGTCAACAACACAAACAAAAGGCAGGTCTGAAGAGCTAAAAGAAGAATTGAGAATTGTGAATTCTCTGGCATGTGCTTTGACTTCATTGCCTTTGAATTTCTGAGTTTTAAGAGTTCCTTACTATGATTCTGACAGAACCACACACCTATTATTCCCTGAAGGTAGTTTTGAATTTCAACACTTTCCTAGCCCAGAATATATACCTATTCTCTCTTAGCTGAATCTATAAACTATTCTATTTCAAATGCTATGTCAGTTTCAGGCACATTCTCTTAGTCATGACAATTGTTCTTATTCATAATCTCCCCAATGAATTATTCATTTTTGGTAGTTAACCAAAACTTCCCTTTCGTTACTTGCAGGATCTGGCTTAATTTCAATGTTATATGGAGGCCAGATTTAAGCATAGTTTGTTCAAAGACAACTTTATCTATCCATACCTGGATGATTTTTAACAGAATAGCTGAATTAATTTACCTCAGACTTTCTATATTATTATATACATTGTGTTAGAGCTAAAATGTATTATTTGTTCATACCTATATTCAAAGTTGAATTTATTCAAGATACTTTATAACTATGAAAAGAAAAAAGAGAAGTTCATAGAGAGCAGAAGAATTCTAGTAAAGAATTTATGAGCAAAATGTTGCAAACTCATAAATGCAGTGTTTCTCAAAGTGTGTTCTGAAGAATATTAGTTCTGAAAGATGTTAATAGTGCCATGCAAAGAAAATAAAAGTTGCATTTGTTTTTAAAATTTTTTAATTGATTTCAGAGAGGGAGACAGAGATAGAAACATCAATGATGAAAGAGAATCATTGACCGGCTGCAACCTGCACACCCACCTGACAGGGAATCAAACCATGACCTCCTAGTTCATGGGTTGATGCTCAACCACTGAGCTACAAAAGTAGTCAAAAGTTGCATTTTTAAGTATATTTGTGGAATCCTGGGTTTACGTGAAACAGACTTATTATTTCAGGACTTCTCAAAATCTTTACTATTGTGAACGAGTCCTCTCTAAGCAGTAGCATACCTTATGCATGGTTTCTTAAACATATTTGACCACACTTTAGAAGATGCTAATGTATCATATGGAAAATATAACACAGGAGAAGGAAGATTCAAAACTATAGTGAATCCCTGTAGCCAAATTAGATTCTATTATTATCCCACAGTATTTGTTTCTATGTTAGAGCATTACTTATGAAATTATTGCCTTTTTAAAAAAAAAAACCAATGTCTATTTCTTTCCTTAGACTATGATCTTCTAACACAGTGCTCCTGAAAATTTAATATGCATTTGAATCACCTGGAGATCTTGGTACAATGCTGATTTTGGTTTAGAAGAGATGTGTGGAGCCTGTAAGTCTGTATTTCTAGCAATTCCTGCAAAATGCCTGTGTTGCTGGTTCATGTTGCTACTTTGAGTAGCAAGATCTAAGTGCTTGGGACCACAGGTGTTTTTAGGTTGTATAGCTCTGTACTGCCAATTCTATGTTTTTCATATCATTGTTTTCAATAAATGTTTGTTGGATTAGAAGTACAACTGAGGTGAGTTAAATTTATATGTATCTTAAATATTTACCACTTTTTAATATAGTTTAAATATCTCCAGATACAATAGACGTGCATACCATGGTTACAACTAAAATATAAGCATGGGGAAAAGGACAGAAAAGTAACACGCATTCCCCCACATGCTCCTCCCCAACACACACACACACACACACACAAATACATAGGCAGGCATATGCGCACACTCCCACACACAAACATTTTGAAAAACATTTAGAAATTAAACAAAAGCAGCTCTAGAATGTTTTTCCTAGATGACTCTTTTAACCCTAAAATCTATTTTTTTTCCATAAAGATAACTACTAAGAAATGTCATGCTAATTATATATATTACAAGTGACATTCCAAAGATGACTTTGTGTTAATCAGTTACTGATGAGGTAATTTAAGCTTCTCATGTATATGTAAGTATGAAAATCATGACTGTCTCCCTTGCTTCTTTCTCACATTTACTTATTCACACAAATGTTTGTCTTCCATCATTATTCTCATTCTTTCTGTTAATTTCCTCCAAAATGTTTGGTCCTAGATGTATCAAAATATGTAACTCATCTATATCAGTCCAAGAACTACAAATTCCAATTACTAATAAAGATTATTTTCATCTTCCAAAAGAAGGCAACAGAAAGTCGCTCTAAAAGGGTCAGCATTATGATCTTCCATTCCCCAATTAACACCCATTGATAGCACTCAGAAAACACGTGTCTTGTTAGAGATAAAACAAAACTCAATTCTACTCTATGAAAAATGCAAATATTGAACAGATCATGAATATACTGATGACAAAGTCTGTCCCTATGGAAGCTCACACATGGAATAAATGTACAGAAACACTAAAACTGCCTAAATAAATGATAACTAAAAAAGATTTGGTTGATTAAGTATATAATGAGAATTAAGTTGCACTGGCAAATTAGAATAACAATCTCTCCAGACTCAGAAGACCTTAATATCTCCTCACATTGCATGTAGCTTAATTAGCATGTTTATTCTCAGGATTAGGAATCCATCTGCTCAGGTAATTATTATAGTGTTAATTCTTCTCTTTATTTTTGTGTCCTGATCACAAAAATAATCTGTGTTTTCTTTTTTACTAATTAAAGTGATGATCATTATCTATTTGATGACACCACTTAAAAATACAGTTAGGTTGCATATTTTAGCTTAAAAATAGTGTGTATCAGACATATGAAATAAATACTCACTTTAGTTTTTTACTGCCTGAAAGTATATATAAACTTCTCAAAGGCCAAGCATCAAGTCCATTTAATTTTCTTTTCTAGTGTCTCACATAGAATAAGTTGGTAGAATCCTATCTGCTATTTTGATGCATATTTTGCATATTTTTAAAAAGGTAATACTTTTATGTCCACATAACCTTTTCCTAAGTATGCTTTAAAGTTATTATACCTTGTTATATTGTAATGTAAATCAATTTACATTTCCCTTTAATGATTACTTTAAATATTTTCCAAATGAATGAACAGTATCTTTATTTTTGCTGATAGTGATCCCAATCTCTATATATAAAAGCCTAAGCAACCATCCAACCATCTGACCGGTAGCTATGTCACACACAGACCACCAGGAGGCAGATACTCAATGCAGGGGCTGCCGAGCTACGGTGACTTGGCAGCTGTGGTTCTCAAGTTATACACCTGGAACCAGAGAGGAGGGAGCCCGATTCCGGGGTGCATTACCCGAGAACCACACTCTCGCAATCCAGGACCCCTCAGGGGATGTCGGAAAGCTGGTTTCAGCCCGATCCCCACAGGCCAAGCCAAGGGACCCCACCAGTGCATGAATCCATACACCGGGCATCTAGTCTATATATATATATATATATATATATATATATATATATATATATGAACTATTGTTATATCTACAGTCTAAATATTAGACTCCTATCTAAAATTTGATGGGTTTTGTTCAGTTGATTTACCTTAGCAGTTGAATTGATAAGTTGAAAAGCTGTCTGGTACCACTCTAGAGCTATAGAGATTATCATATAGAAGTGACAACATATATACTGTGAGATAGAAAGTTTTATGACAAACATCCTAAGAAAAACAAAGTCACTTTCTAAGGTTGTTGTTCCACAGACTTTAAAAACTTGAATTGCTAGGTAAATAAATCTATAACAAAAGCATCCAGAGATATAGCTGTGGTAAAAAATATCAGAAAAGAGAGGAAATACATTTTGGCTCATATGGAGGAATGTAATTCATCAAAAGAAAATTTTTACTACAGAAAAAGACTTAATAAAAAATGTAAAAGTTTTTGATTATTTCACATTTTAAAAATATATATTTGTATTCATTTCAGAGAGGAAAGGGAGAGGGAGAGAGAAATAGAAATATCAATGATGAGAGAGAATTACTGATTGGCTGCCTCCTGCTTGCCCCACACAGGGGATCGAACCCACAACCCAGGCATGTGCCCTGACTGGGAATTGAACCATGACCCACTGGTTCATAGGTCAAAACTCAACCACTGCACCATGCTGGCTGGGCATATTTCACATTTTTAATATAGGAAAACAAAGTTACACTTTTTTCCAAGTGTTATGCATTATTTACCTTAGCTGTTTCTTTTAGAGTTTTCTTCATTCTAGTCCCCACTCAGGAAAGATGGAGCAGCCAGGTCAGTTTAACTGCTTTGTGTATGAAATGATTTTTTTGTTTGTTTGCTAAAGCTATGCTCTCATATAGTACAATACAGGGCATGTGTGCACATAATTGAACCCTATTTGCGGCTACATGAATGGCGTATTAGTGTCTTACTTCTGCTGTAACAAATTATCATAAATTTGGTGGCTTATAACAACACAAATTCATTATGTTGGTTCTGGAGGTCTGAAGTCTGAGACAAATCTCACTGGGCTAAAATCAAGGATGAGGCCCTGATGGGGGGTAGTTTTGTTGGTTAAAGCATGATCTCACTATACCAACATTGTGAGTTCAATCCCCAGTCAGAACACATACAAGAATCAACCAATGAATGCATAAATAAGTGGAACAACAAATCAATGTTTTTTTTTCTCTCTCTCCCTCTCTAAAATCAATAAATAAAAATACAAAATCATGTGGGCATCTTTGGGGACCATCGTTCAGCCTCCCAAAGAGGGGCTTCCTCTAGTCCAGCGGTTCTCAACTTGTGGGTCGCGACCCCTTTGGGGGTCGAACAACCCTTTCACAGGGGTCACCTAAGACCATTGGAAAACACATATATAATTACATATTGTTTTTGTGATTAATCACTATGCTTTAATTATGTTCAATTTGTAACAATGAAAATACATCCTGCATATCAGATATTTACATTACGATTCATAACAGTAGCAAAATTACAGTTATGAAGTAGCAACAAAAATAATTTTATGGTTGGGGTCACCACAACATGAGGAACTATATTAAAGGGTCACGGCATTAGGAAGGTTGAGAATCACTGCTCTACACATATGTGAACATGTGCATTTTCTTGACTGCACATTGTCAGAGAGATGAAAATCCACATTTTTCAAAAATTATCCAGAATTGTCATGGATTGTACTAAAACATAAATCACAGACCTGGTTAATTTAATAAAAATATCTATTTTTATTTATTTATATACATGTTTTCAGGACCATATCCAAATGCACAAAATACCACTAAAGTAGATTAGTATAAACTTTCAGAAAGGGTAATTTGGCAAAATATATCAAAGTTGAAAAAACATATACTTTAATTCAGAAATTCTACTGCTAGGACTTTTCCTTACATATGTAATTGGAAATACAAAAACTACAAAAGGTGACCAATTATATGACTTATAGCATTTATTCAAGAGAACATGACTCAGTTATTATAAAAAACGAGGGTGATGTATAGGTGTGTATAGAGAAAGACATTCAAGACAAATTCTTTTGTGACACAAGTTCAAGACAGGCTACAAAGTCTAATATCTATTTGTAGTTTCAGAATATATATGTGCTGGTTCCCAAACTAATTTTTGAACAGGACACATGACAAACTATTAATAGAGAGGGATGGCAAAGGCTAGAAAAGAAGACTTTATTTTATGCTTTTCTACCATCTACATTTTCCATTGTGGGTATGTATAACTTTGTTGTATAGAAGAAGGTCAGAGGCAGTTAAGAGTAATAAATAATAATTATAGTCACAGCGGAATCAATAATAATGTCTATAGGTCTAACACAATTCTAAGCATTTTACACAGATAATTTTGTTTAATTCTCACATCTCGATGAGATAAGAACATTATTATACCCTCTTGGCAGATGAGAAATTCAGGCTCATGAAGGTTAAGCCAGCTGTTCAATGTCACACATCTGGTAAAGAAAGAGTTCATTTTACCTTAGTGCTCCCAACTACTATTTTCCTTTTCTTGCTTCTATTTTTCATGCTAAAGTAAAAAACCCTAATAAAGATGATCACATATGTTTTAATACCAGTAAAAACTTTCTCAAATGTCAAAACTAAAAGTATCCTTTTTCTTAACATGTAAATCCAAACAGAAATTCCTACATCATAAAGGCCCCAAATTTTTGAAGCTTAATAGGTTCAAAATATGAAAAAAAATTTAAAAAATTTAATGAGGAGAAGCATTACTCAAAATGACAGTGTGTATAAATACTTATAAGGAGGACAATAAAATGAAATACAGGAAGAAATGCAGGAGGGGAAATGTAAACAGGGAGAATGGAGTAGGAACGAGGAGAAAATTTACGAGATTGTGCGAACACTGGTGATTTACAGCTTTAAGAAAATGCTTTATAAAAGTAGTCCAGGCTATCATTTCTGACAGCCGTAATTTTTTTCCATTGTATGCACTAAACAAATAATCTATTTCTATTACAGATAGGATGAAGTTGGGGTATTTTTCAATGAGAAGATGATACCACTAAGTCATATCTAAAATGCTTTATTACAATTGCTTCCTTGTACCAGCACTATTCATTTTTTTAGGGAAAATAATAACAAATATAAATAAGCAACTCATTGCCGCTCCAGATTTGATTGAAACTAGAAATAATTTGCCCAAACCTTTTTTGGGTGAAAATTACTCATCCTATCCACTCTATTCAATGTTTCATGAAGGTTCTGACATGAAACAGTGATTTAGGGATCGTCTTACACACATCCTTTTTTTTCTGATTTATTTTTCCCTGGCTGAATCTCTTGGGTTAAATGCCTTGCATTGTTGTTTTTCAAATGATCCCTGTGTGGTAGTAAGATTGGTTATCAGGTAGTTCTCCAGGATCCTTTGGTTAAATTAATGAATCCACATGTGGTCAGGTTAATTGGTTGATTTAACAATGAGTCCATTGATAACTACTAAACATTGTTTTGATCAGTAAATGTAAACATTATAATCGAACAGTTAAATAAAATATGTTCATCCCCTACCTTGATAACAATAAATATTTTAAAAATAAATATTTTAAAAAATATGTTAAACATGATTATGTCAAATATAACAGAAAGAAAAGATTTTAAGAAAATATAATTTTATTATTATTTCACAAGTTTGAATGCTTTGGTGATTGCTAGTCATGTTTGAGTGAGTAATAAAGTAAAGAGTCCATAATTCATGAATTATTATATAATTATTCCATACAATTTATTTATTTTGTTTTCATTTCAGGAAAGAAAATACTAATCATGTTGTTAAAAATAAAAATTTTTCTCATAATTTTTATTCTATTTACAGTAATGCCAAATCAAGTCGCTGTAGTTTTTAGACTATTTTTAATAAATTTACATTTGGAGAACATGACCAGGTGAAGAATAGCAAATGAAATTGTTAATACAATTTGCAACATGTATACGTGGGAATTAAAAATTTTACAAAATTTAAACATTATTAAAGAGAAATTTATGAAATATTTCATTTTCATCTTATAAATTTCTATAACTTATAAAGTGACTTTCACCATCTCTTACAATAAGTTCTTAAATCTCCATTTATAAAAATTTCTTAGATTTTATTTGATTTGTTCAAGTTGTGGATCTAATAAAAATAACATTAGTTCATTTTCATTGTTTTGATCAGTAAATAAATCTGCATTTAATAAAGAATTTATACATCTCACACCTGTCAGAATGGCTATCATCAACAAATCAACAAATGACAAGTGCTGGAGAGGATGTGGAGAAAAAGGAACACTCGTGCACTGCTGGTGGGAATGCAGACTGGTACAGCCAGTGTGGAAAACAGTATGGAGTTTCCTCAAAAAGTTAAAAATGGAACTCCCATTTGACCCATTGATCCCACTGCTAGGAATATATCCCAAGAAACCAGAAACACCAATCAGAAAGGATATATGCACCCCTATGTTCACAGCAGCACAATTTACCATAGCTAAGATCTGGAAACAGCTTAAGTGCCCATCAACGGATGAGTGGATTAGAAAACTGTGGTACATCTACACGATGGAATACTATGCTGCTGTAAAAAAGAAGGAATTTCTACCATTTGCAACAGCATGGATGGAACTAGAGAGCATTATGCTAAGTGAAATAAGCCAGTCAATGAAATAAAAATACCACATGAGCTCACTCACTTATGGATAATAAAGGCCATTATAAACTGATGAACAAAAATAGATACAGAGGCAGAGCAGCATCGAACAGACTGTCAAACTACAGTGGGAAAGCCGGGGAGGGTTGGGGGTGGGTGGGTAAGAGATCAACCGAAGGACTTGTATGCATGCATATAAGCATAACCAATGGACGCAAGACACTGGCGGGTAGGAGAAGCCAGGAGAAGGTCAAGGGGCGGGGGGGGGGGGGGGGAAGGAGACATATGTGATACTCTTTGTAATACTTTAAGCAATAAAACAAATTTTTACAAAAAGAATTTATGATGTCCTGTTTGCAAATTTTATGTGGGTCACATTCAATATAAATCCCACTTTTATTGTTTCCAGTTCTTAAAATCTTAAGCAAGCTGCCTCTGAACATTTTCTATTTCTTTATGCTTCTCAGGTGTTCGCCTTGAACTCTACTTTTGTATTTTCTATTTCTAGTATGATCTCAACATGAACGCATTCTCACTAACCTAAAAGATTAAGAAATAAAATGCACCCAACCTGCGTGGCTCAGTGGTTGAGCATTGACCTATGAACCAGGAAATCATGGTTCAGTTTCTGGTTACAGCACTCAATCCCCAGTGTGGGGCGTGCAGGAGGCAGCCAATCAATGATTCTCTCTCATCATTGGTGTTTCCCTCTCTCTCCCTTCTTCACTGAAATCAATAAAAAAATATTTTTTAAAAAAGAAATAAAATGTAATTATGTTCAAAGTGAATTCAGTTTGACCGTATTTTCATTAAAAATCCAAATTAAAATTGTTTATATGTTTTCAAAAATGTTATGTTCTAAAATATTCAAAGATACATAAAAATACAAAACAAAACATAATGATTAATACCAATTTTAAAGTAAATTACATAAATGAATCTAAAATTATTTACTTTGGGAAGAATTAATACAATTTTATTAAATACTTCCACAAAAACAAAATTATTTGCAATTTTAGCATTTAATATCCATCTAGTCATTTTTTTAAAAAATTTAGATTAGGCTTTACTCATGTTATGTCTATACTTATATATATGTAGATATGTTTATTTACACAAACAAATGTAAGAGTAATATAAACTGTTTAATACTGCACAATGTTCCTGAGGTACCATGCAACAATGAATGTAGACTAGGAAAGCAAGAGCATGGATGCTTAATACCACTTCATTACGTAAGAGGCAACTGCAATAACCTTATCTGAGAGGAAGGATTTAACGAATTAGTTAATTTGCCTTTTCTATTCCCAAGTGCTTACACATTCAGAATCCTTGCTGCACTCCGAAGCAGTGTCAGCGACAACCCACAAACCGTGATGACATTCAGTGATGGCCAGCATGTGTCGAGAAGATATAGGAAAAGAAGTGTAAAGTGTTTCCCCGGGGTGAAAAGGTTACTCCCCTAAGCACATGCTTAGGATTACGGGTTCTGACACCTCAGCACGGAGTGCTGTATGGATCGTAAGTGACTGAAGTGCCCACGAATTTTGTGATATGCCAGGCCTTAGGAAGGGCAAGCCCCAGGCAGAAGCCTTTCTTGCCCAAGTCCAAGAAGATGATGATTGGAAATCCTGTTCCTATGACATGACCCAGCCATGACTGTATCCCTGAGATGGTTGGAAATCCTGGCATGACCCAGAGGTATGCTAATCAGTCACCCAGAGTGTTTGGGGCCAGACATGCTGACAAGTGTAGCTCTTCCATAGTGCTAAGAGCTTGATTACCTGGGTCTCTGATATACCAGAAACCATGCTTTTCTGTTATGATGCAGCAATCTGTCTGCCATTTCCTGCTGAGAGATTTGGGGCAAATTATTAGTTCTCTGAGTCTTGGTTTCTTCAGCTATAGAATGGGTTCAATAAAACTACTTCCTACAGTTGTTATGAAGATTAAATAAGTTGATGAATCATCAAATAAACTGCCATTGCCTGATAGATACCTATTTTCATTATTCCTGATGTAAAATTTATCTCTCCACTCTCCATCCCACTGTTTGAACAATAAGTTCCATCAATTCTCCCTGACATACCCTCAGATAAGAAAATAGATGTGTTTTTTCCTAAAGAAAGAAATTCTATGTCCAAGAAAGTTACTCTACTTCCCCCAAACTCTGAAGGAAACAGTGACTGCCATCCTGTTTCCCCTGCCTCGCAGCGGTGCCTGGGTGTCCCCCAGTCCAGAAATGTTCTCTCCAGAGAACAAGCCCCCAGACTTCCCAGGTGGGTGAGTCAGTTGTCCAACGGCCTGGAATGGAGGAGTGGTTTGACTGCTTCTTATACAGTTGTTAGACTAGTCCTCCAGTTTATTGAATAAACATATGGCGCTTGTGGTTAGCAAAATGCAACAAAGGGCTAGCCTGAACCACGTGTCGGGGGAGGGACGGGTAACCATGAGGAGAGTCTGTGAGTAAGTCAAAACAAAATCATCACACCAAAATACAGCGGTGTGCCAACGTTCTGAGTCAGGGGAGATGAAGCTGATTGAGAAACAAGGACAAAGTTGCAAAATGAAAAGCAAGTTTGTTAGATGGGGGAAGAGAATGTAAGAAGATTCAAGATGCAGAATGGATTAAGTATTTGTTTTCTGGGGCAAGGAGGGCCATATCAACTTTGTAGGGATGTTGTCATAGTTACAGACCGTGTATGTAGCCTGTTTTACATTTTAGGCTTTCAATAATTGGTGGTAGTATATCATTTTTAGTTAAGATGTTACCCCGTGCACACTTTTTGGAAACGGGCATATTTTTAGATTACAACCAAGAGGAACACATCTGGAAAATATTTATGAAAGGAGATATATGCTTCTTGAAACAGATACCAGTAATTTATTTTAGTAGGAACTCATGGATATCTGTGTCAGAAATGACTCATTATGCTTCCTTTCCTACCTGTTGTATCTCCACTGCAGATTCAAACAGCTGACAAGGGAGAATCTGGAAAGCATGGGTCTCAGTGCTCACCTCACAAGGGTAGTTTCGGTGATGATAACAATAATAATAACAACAACAATAATAACTAGTATTACATACAACCCAGTGCTCCATACATGGATTCACACCTAAAAGGTAACACCAATAAAATGTGCAAAAAGAGTACTATAATGGTCTGTTATTTTTTAAATGGGACTTCTCTTAATTACTGGAAACTTTGAGTCACCTCAAGTCAGTATTGTTATGCTTTGTTTGCAAGTTACATTCTAGGTCATAGTTTTCAAGGGCCTGAAGGGAATGTGCCTCCGGTGCCTTTGTGAAATTCACTCTCCTTCCCTGACATTACACACGACATTAGACAGAAAGGACGAAAGATACTTAAAACCTTCATCTCTAGAAGTCTCTGCTTAGACGCAGGCAAATTCTCGACATAGGACCACAGTTCACTCCAGTTTTGGGGTCAATTTGTCTTTCGGAACAGAGCGAGAAAACAGGTTGTTATTTTCTTATGCTATAGTATTCTATTTATCATGACTATCTAATGCTTTATTTACATTTCAGCTACACAATGCCTTTTTAAATAATTATCTCATTTCACTCACATTAGAGAAATTTTTAAAAACATTTTAAACCCTGAAATCTTGGCATATGGAGACAATGCACTAACCAAGTACCCTACCAGGGCCAAAAGCTGTGTTTTCTATATCTAGGAATTATATTCAGTTTTCCTTACACTTTCAATTTCTCTCATCATGATCCTACTTTCTTTTAAATATTTGAACATATAGTATTTATAATAGATATACAGTGGTGGGCAAAAGTAGGCTTATATTAGTTTGTATGGAGGAAGTCATGCAGGTTATGATTATTACAATAGCTTTGTTAGCTATATTTTGCATATTCACAACTGTAAACCTACTTTTGTCCACCCTTGTGTAATCTAACATTAATTTTATCACTTAAGAATTTATTTCTGTGCTGGCAGTTCTCCAATATTGAAAAAAGTTTTCCCCTATAGCTTTCAACTCTTTAGATGTTTATGGTTAAAAAGTTCATTTTGACTGTATTACACCTTCATGGAAGAAATAGAATTCCACATATTCATTTTTCATGTCATATTATTGTATTCCTTTGTATTGATGTTAGAGGAGCTTATGTGGAAAAAGATTTCTTTGCTTTTGTAAATTATCAAGCCTTTAGTATCTTTGTAGATACTGCATCTTTTGGGGGGGGGCAAAGTGGGGGTGTCAATCTAGGAAAGGAAACCTGTTAGATAACTAAGCCTATGATTTCTAAAGAGAAAGACTCCTGTCTAGATTATTTTTTTATTCACACATAATCATAATACTTGGCACATAATTGGTCAATGAACAACAACAAAAAAGAAAGAAGTGAAAGAATGAACATAGAAGAAAGCTATATAATTAGAAGTACCATTCTTTTGTCAAATGATATAAATATATTTTTAAGATCTTGTTACATATTGCCTTCTTACTCTTTAGAAAATGACACCCATTTATATTACCATCAACCACAAAAGCATTTACTCATTTCCTTGCAGCCCTGACAACATTGAGCTAAATCATTTTTATGTCTCTAAGAATTGAACAGCAAACATTCAGAACCATTAATTTGTACACTAGACCTTTACATTTCTTTGTCAATTTTCTTGCTAGAATTAGGATCTCCTAATAAAAAATTTTACCTGAGAGGAATTCAATTTTTTCACACAATTATCCCATCCTACCCATTTGCTGTATCCACTTTTTTAAAAAGGTAGTTGTTGTAAAAATTCTAGATCACTACATTGCTTATTAACCTAATATTGGCCTGTTAGTCTTTTCATATGAGTCATTTATTGGTCATGAAGCTATTAAAATACCTTCAAAATTAATATCAAAGCATCTTGAAGAGTTTGTAAAGATGTGGGCAAATTAATGTATTTTAAAATCATCTAAAAAGTTTTTCTGAAAATAAGGCAGTGACAAATAAAATGTAGCAAACATCATTTTAGCATTTACAACTATACTCACAAGAAAGTGAGAGAAATCTCCAGAGAACAAAAATATGAATATAACGGAACACAAAATGAATGGAGGTTGATACTTCAGCTTTCTTAGAGGGATATGCGACTCTCAATAAAATAGAGGCTTAGAGGCAAACGGAGCATAAACCCATGCTGAAATAGCATTTAGGGAACTAGGCCTTCAGAAAGATAAGGAGATAGAAATTATATACACATATGGGCAAGGGCAGACTAAACATTATCTGTCCTGAACACACGTAGGTGCCAAGGAAAGCTTTTGGCTTCAGCCAAGGCTCTAGTTGAAGAAAATATTAATTTCTTGTAAATTTATAATCACAAACATGATGACACAAGTTTAAGGTTTGAAATACCATCTGTGGGAACTACATACCAATAAATTAACATAAATGTTGGTTCTAGACTAGTTATAATCCTGGCATACCTCAAATCAGATCACAGAGGATTACCATACACAAAGTCCTGGGAAGATAAACTCACGTAACAAATTCACTGTTCGCTGTACAGTTCTGAGTTTTGACAAATGCTTGGAATCATATAGTCAAGCCACCATCATGATACAGAATAATTCCATTTATCAAAAACTTTCATTGTGCTCCTCTTTTGTAGTCAGTGATTTTCCGTACTCCTAACCAATGGTGACCACCGGTCTGTTTAGCATCTCTGTAGTTTTGTCTCTTCTAGACTGCCCTATAAATAAAATCGCACAGAATGTACCCATATGCAATTGAGAGTTATCCACATTGTTGCAGACTTCACTATTCCAGTCTTTCTTTATTCCTAGTTGGTAGTCTTTAATAATTCCAACATCTGGTCAACTCGGGGTTGTATTGTTCAGATTTTCGGGTACTTTTTAAAATTTGAATTGTATCATGGGCATTTTGAATATTATGTTATAAGGCACTGGGTCCTGTTAAAATCCTGTAGAGAATGTTGACTAATGTCAGCAATCAGTAAACATTCAGTCTAAAAGTTTTATCTTGTGCCTAACTGGTTTGTTTCAGTGGATAGGGTGTTGGCCTGCAGACCAAAGGGTCCTGGTTTGGATTCTGGTCAAGGGCACATCATTTCCTTCAAAGAGAATTACATATCCTCTATTTTCTCTGTTTCCTCTTTTATGTGGGCTGCAACCGAGAGGTGCTGCTCAAGGCAATGCTAGCATAGCGTGTCTTTGTTCAAACTTTAAAAGGTAACCACTCTGGGAAAATAAAGATGTGCGTGTTTTGTCATTGAATTGGATAAAGACATTCACTTTGGACAGATGATTAACAAAAAGATGGTCCTTTGGACAGACTAACAAACAAAGCTGCTGTTTCTTCCCCTGACCCATAAGCCAATGTTAAAGCAGAGTGTGGAGTGAATTTTGCTAGTGAGCCGTCTTCTATCATGGGGACAAGATGACACCGTAAGGAATGGCCAAGCAACGAGAGAAAAGGGACAGAGTCCCTGGAAGACTCCATGGAGCAGAGGCTACCTTATGTCTGTGACATGAGAAGTAAATTGATTTTTATCTTTTATGAGCCACTGTATTTTTGGATCTCACTGTGGTAATTACTAAGCCTACACCTTATGTATACTTTGTTCCTATTCTACCTTAGGTATTGATCAAAACTTGACATTGACTAAGTAAATTCATCTCTCTATTAAACTCCCAGACTCATTCAGTACAGATAAAATCTCAACCTGCGATAAAATTCAGTCCTTTAATCAGAATGTCACAACAAATAGATCTTGCTGATGTGAACATAAGCACAATAACTTTGTTATATATTTGAATAGTTTTATATTTTTTTCATTTTACTAAAAGCCATGTGAAGTGGACATCATTTAGCTTACAGGTATATTGTGTTCCTCATTTTTCAATAAATTTCTGAGTAGAATGATTTACCTCTAAAAGAAAGACAGGATTACTCCCACAGTGATTCATCAAGTATTTGCAGTCAGTAAACCCAAGTCAAAATTCCAAGGAACTACAAAAATCCCATTTTTAGAACAGAGTGACTCTACAGATGTGCAGTGTGTCAATCATCACTATTGAAATGTTTCTTCTTTGTGCAAGTAATGAAAACATGGTTTTCCTTTATGCCCACTAAATTTGGGCACATCTAGAGTTTGTCAGACCAACGGAGTCTTTTAGCACAGGATGCCATGTTTATATCTGCAGGACCATATTTTGATAGATGCTTGTTAAAACATAGTATGTGCCAGGCACTATGCTTCACATCAAATACAGATTATTTTTACCTTTGAAACACATATCAGCTGCTAGTGGAAGAGACAAATGAGTGAAAATATAATTTCAATATAGGGTAATAATTTTTACAAAAGCACGGTGGCAGCCAGTCATCAATGTATTGCCTCTCGGCTCCAAATCCATCTTTCATTGCCTGCTTGGGAGAGTGAAACATTTGTCTCTTGCGAGCTGGCACCATGCTAAAGTGCGCTTCGCCAGTAGAGGGCGCTGGAGGGACACTGCAGGTGGTAGGGATGGCTTTTCTGGTTCCCGTGTGCATTGCAGCCTTCTTGCCCCTGCAATGCTGGGCCAGCATGCAGGACCTCCAGTGGAACTCACTCACCTTCAGTGGTTTTCAGCGGCACCCCACCCCTGTAGAAGTCTTTGCGATGAGATTCAAAAGTGCCCCAGTAGGCTTTCTAGTGGTAGGTGTAGCTGTGCCTCCCCAGGCAGTTTGCAGGTCATCTTAGCTGGCTCTCTAGGTGAGTTTAGTGGCGTCTTCCCATTCCCGAGCAGCAGCTTCTCCATGTGTCCTGCGGTCACTCCGGCTAGCTTCGTGTCAGCAAATTCACTGGCTCGCCTTCAAGGGTGGGTTCATGACTGTGGGGGTTCTGTCTCCTTGATGGACCCTGACTTATAAGCACTTTTTTTTTTTAATCTTAACCATAAATAAATTGATTGGCCCTAAATTAACAGTGATACATAGAACACGATATGTGTTTTCATTATATGCTAAAATACCTATATTTACAAGTGTTTCTTCTTTGCCCAATAATGCATAGTATACCTTAAATAATCACAGATTTTTGTAATTGTCTTTTCTCCCTTGGGGAATCACTATTAACTTCTTTTTATCTAAATAATACACCTGAAAGACCCATTCTCTTATCCCCTAAAAATAAATGTTGAAGAAATAGTGCAGAGCGTATCACGCCAGAGAAAATTATTTCCCTAGTTAATAAATGATTGAATTATAAATTTAACCCAAAACTTCAATAATCCATTGACCTTGGGGATTAAGTTTGTGAGAAATGGGTTATTAATCAGTCAGTCAGTGCTCAACTTCACTGCCCCATGCTCCTTATAGAGCACTCATTGCCTTGCCCTAAATTCTATTTGTGATATACATGGTCTCTTCCTTCCTGGGTTATAAACTCCTGAAGGGCAGGCATTGGGCTCGTCTCTGTGTCCCACTGTAGGATCCAAGTGGAGGGCTGCCATGTTACTAAACTGAATTCTGGAATGAACTGCCTCCATCTTCTGTATTAGTAACTTTTTACAAAAGGGTTAGGAAAAAAACCCAAAACAACAAAACAAAAACACCAAAACAACTCCACTGCATCCAGTTTCCTTCCTTCCTTTTCTCTCCTTCACACATTTTAGCTGGCTCTCCAGGGGGGAGTTTAGTGGCATAGCCTGATGGCTCATGCAGCCTCCTTTGGCTCTCTCCCCATTTTTTTTTGTAAAGATATTTCCTCTAATGAAGTTGTTGTACATTTAATCCCATCTTGACTGTTTCTTGGAGGACTCAAACTTACACACAGACAAGCAATGTGTATAAAAATATAGATAGAAACATTCATTCTGGAAACCCATTTCAGAGAAAGTATCTTTTAATCTGGACCTTGAAGGAAGAGTTGGCTTTTGGTAGGAGAAGTAAAGGACAAAGACAGGCTGGACAGTGGGATAGCCAATGACATGGTTAGAGCAAGTGGCCCGTCATGGCCAGAATGTAAAGTGCATAACAGAATATAATGAAGACAAAGGCACAAAAACAAGGGGGGAATAGGGAAAGTTCTCAAAGGTTGTCCTACGAAATTTAGTTAAATCTTAATCATTTTAGACTTCCGAATAGGAAAGTGAAAAGAAAAAACTTATCTCAGACAGCAGGTTTTTGACTACAAGGAAAATCCAATTTAAACTGACTTTAAACAGATTTTATTGGCTCACATGCCAAGAGGTAGGCATTTGGGTAGGTAGATCAATTTAATGATATTTTATGAGGACCTAGGTTTCCCATCTCCGCTCTTCATAACACATCAATGATATGTTCTTTCCCCATCCCTGCAGTGTGAATGGCCCCAGCCAAATTGCCAAACCGTGTCCTTCTCATTGTTCATCAGTTTCATGTTGGCTTAACAAGTCTCTGACTTGATACTAGTAACTAGAACTTAAATTTCTGACTACTTCCTATGTGTCAGGAACTGTTCTAAACTGTGCGTTTACTCATATACTGCTCTCCACAACTGAGATAGGTACTATTATTGTTCCATTTTATCATTAAGGCCCAGAGAATGAAGGTAATGTGTTTCAAGTCACTTAGTTATGAATGGTGGCCTAACTCAGGATTTAAATCTGAGCAGCTTGACTGCAGAGACTGGTTCTGAACCACTAGGCAAATCCCTTGGTATCACCTGGAATGCACTTGACCTTCAGGCACAAGCTCAAAAGCTGTTAAACACAAAACAATTCAACTGTTAAAATATTTTCCTTTTTTTTTTTTTTTTTTTACCAACAGAGTTAAAATAGACTCTCTATAAGGTGTGAACACCCCAAAATTTAACTTGGTAATGAAACCCAACCAAACTAAGGTGTTGAATGGACAGTAGTTAATAACACTTACCAATCAGATGTGGGGCCGGCTTGTTTTGAGTTTTGAATGACAGCTTCCTGTGACAAACACAGTTTATAATGTTTAAATCTTTCATTTGAATTTCTACCCAAGGAGAGCTCACCAAGATTGCCAGTAGGTAAATAATGATCAATTTCTTTATTCCAAAATACTTTGAGGCATGTAGGTAGTTTCTTTTTCCTAACCCATTAATTTGTTTATTCTTTATTGTTTAAAGTATTATATGAGTCTCTTTTTTCCCCCCATTGACCTCTCCTCCGCCTCCCTCTTCCCCAAGCACAATCCCTCACCCCCGCTACTGTCTGTGTCCATTGGTTTTGCTCATATGCATGCATACAAGTCCTTTGATTTATCTCTTACCCCCTCACCCCCGGCCTTCCCTAACCCATTATTTTTTATAGTTTATTAAATCTATAGGATAAGATTCTGTGGAAGTGAATTCATAACTTGCTTTTGATAAAATTCCATTTTTTCCAATTCTTTGTCTCTAGATCAACAACAAAAAAAAGCGGTAATAATATCTTTTCAGAGGCAAACTTGGTGTGGATGTTTCCGCTCTTTGCGGAACTTGAGACTCTGAAGAAGTATTTTGGTATGCTCATTGAACAACAGCTAGATTTACTGCCAAACACCTCTTTATGGAAGACATGCAAATACAGCAGAGTAAACAAGATAATTCCATTTCATTTGAAAAACATCTTCCTAATTAGATGAACTTGTTTGGAAGAAATGCTTTCTATTTGGTGCTGTAAGGAGTTTGGCTGATATTTATGATGTAGTCATAGCCAGGAGTTAAAAGTTATATTAATATTTAATGCAAAACTATTTTCTTTTCTCTCTTCTTATATTTTTAATAAAGGAAAATGCTAATTAAAAATTGATCACACACACAAAAAAGCTGGCTTCTTTGAAAGCTGATCTTTTCAAGCTGAAAAGATGTTTCCAGTAGCAGTAGGGGCTGCATGCTTACTTGTTTAAAAATGAGACATTAATAGATTTTCAATCTTTTCTTACAAGAAAAGAACCTTCCTGAAGCCTGTTGCCAACATGCCTGTCCTCTTTGTGAGTTAAAATTGGGTCACATACCCTTTCCTTAACCAATGAATGAAAGGGGTGTGACATTACCATTAAACTAATCAGACCAGACAACTTCTCCTCGGGCAGTTGGGCTATTTGGGGGGTAAGTGGAGAAATAATCATAATGGAGGACTTGTTAGGAGAGAGAACTTGTTGAGAGAACTCTGCCAAGGCAACCAGTAATGTTTATTGTAATGGTAAAGGAAATTTATAAAGAGAATTTTAGGGACAGGATGAAGAAAGAATTGAAGAGTAAGAGATTAAAATAGGTGGCTAGTTGAACAGCTACTGCAACAACCACAAGAATTGGTAACCAAAGCAGTGACAACAGAATGAATAAATGGAAGGCTATGAACCTTAACTAAAAAAACATGCACATAAGAAAGGAATCAGAAAGGCGCCATGTCAGGGAATTCGAAAGAGGAAAGACTTCTATAGAGGAGGAGGGGACGGTGAAGCGGTGAAGCAGTGGGAGGCCAGGCTTTGGCATGAGGCTGACTTGTAATTGGCCGCCACCTCCAGCTTTCACCAGCCATATTTCCTTGGGGCAGGTACACCTGAGGAATGAGGTATAATCTAGATTGGTTAAGCACTGATTCACTTTGCAGCATGGACTTCACTGCTGACTCCACCTATTGGCTATATTATCTTGGGCTCGCAAAGCCTTGGTTTCATCATCAGAGATAATATTTTGTGTCCCTATTCATTACCTATTATTGTTTGTGAGCTGGTTTTCTTTTGACATCTGCAAACATGTTATCATATACTGTAAATTCAAAATGTAAAATTGTGATGGATGCTATAAAAGATACTTCTTGTGGTGATTACATGTGATTTAAAAAAAAAAAAAAAGAATTTAGCTGTGCCCGACAGTGAATAAGGTGCCAAAGAAAAGATAGCTGTAATTTTGTCATCAAATTGAGAAAAATCTTGGCTTTGATGATGGGTAACCTTTGAGAACCAGATTCACTGCAATACTAAAATGAACAGAAAAAAAAAAAAGCAGGAGCTGAATGAGGAAGATGGTGTAAGAAACCTCTGCTATAAAATACAATGAGTGGCCCAAAGGGCCCATGACAAGGGCAGACCTGCCTCCACTTCTGCTTCTATTTCTATTCAGGACAGAGAAGCAGGGATTCAAGAGCATCAGCAGCTCCACCCTAGTCATCTGTATGTATCAAACCGGCACGAGCAGATCTGCATCTTCCTTTCAGGTTATGAAACCTTGGATTTGGTTACATTGAAAAAGTTAATTTTCCTTCTGGAATCACTTTCTTTTGGAAATGTCCCTAGATTAACTCCTGTTTTCTCGCTGGCCATCACAATAGAAGGACTCCCTCTGGTGCCTCAATCCAATCTGAAAACACAGGGAAGCCAGTCATTGTGCAGAGGGATAAAATGATATACATGCCAACAGCCAGCATTGTCTCTAACCTTAAGGAATTCCTGGCTGGCAATAGGTGGGGCATGATTTAGCTCAAGACAATCTGAAAAATGATAAAACTGTGCACTGGAGACAGCACAGTGGAGAGAGCCAGGAAGGCGGCTGGACTCTGAAGGCACTCAGGCAGCACCTGAGTCTTAAAGGGAGAGTGCAAGGTAGTCAGAGGATGGAGGGAGGGGGAGAAGAGGGAGAGAAAGAGCGTTTCTGGCCTAACAGGTTGGATTAATGGGCCAGGTGGCACCTGGTAAGGATTCCAGAAACACCTGACTCCCAGCTCGCCCATGTTTTCTGTATAGACTCTCACGGGCCCTTCTTTCAGGCTATCGGTTCATTTCAGCCATGTGGATTCACCTTGCACAGACGTGGCAGAAATGACTGGCTAGACATTTTCAAAATGAAATAATTTTGTCATCTGCAAACCATGAAGTCCATGTCCCCGGCTTCAATAGTAGCAGAGAGAACATGCTCTGGACTTGGCTCCACTTGGCAAAACACATCTTAGAGGGCTGGAAAGAAGAGAGAAGAAAGGGGGAACCCGCTGGAGTGGCTCAGGGATTGAGCGCTGATCTTTGAACAAGGAGGTCACAGTTCCATTCCGGTCAGGGCACATGCCCGGGTTGCAGGCTCCATCCCCAGTAGCGGGTGTGCAGGAGGCAGCCGATCAATGATTCTCTCTCATCACTGAAGTTTCTATCTCTCTCTCCCTCTCCCTTCCTTAAAATATATATATATAATATATAATTTTATATATTATATATATTAAAAGGAGACACATACACTGCAACAACACAAACATAAAAATCATATTTAAAAGCCAATTTTGCTTATGCATTGAATACTTACATGACGAAATTTTAGTGTATTTCTATTTCCAAATACTTGGCCAGTCCCAAGTGCAAAGCTGAGAAGCTCAAGAGTCAGGACTTAGGCCCATATCAAATTCAAGAGCTCCAGCCGCCCTGGGAGTGACTACAGATGATCTGACAGACCCACACTTCACTCACACAAGCGTCTATGGAGCACTTGCCATTCACCAGGCCCAGAGAAAGGCTGTGGGTTCACAATTAGGAATAAGCAACATTCTCCGCTTCCACTGAAAGATTTACGTTTCAAAATGTATGTTATAATATAGATTGTGAACATTTAATTTTCAAAAATTGCACAATTACTTTATACAAGACTTAAGAAAGCCATTGTCTAGAGGCAGATTTCACGTGTGCAGAGATCAATTAATTCATGACCCATCGCCCCTAGACTTTCAATTATAGGCAATTCCATACCAATTTCTTGAGCGACAGTGATTTGTTAGGATTAAAAGCCTTTCACTGTCTACACCACATACTTGACCCCAGAGGCAACTTAGGGGAGTTGTGCAGGGAGAGAGTTAAGGACTAAGCACTACTATTAGCTTCCAAACATCCCTATAAACGTACCCATCAAAATATTTGCCAAGTGCAGTGCCATGTGTCCTTTCCTTTCTATATATTTTACTTTCTTTTTCTTTATTTCTTCTTCTTCTTCCTCTTTCCCCCTCGACCCCCTGTCCCCTCCCCCCAGGGGTAGATGGGGACGAGGTGATCTTATTCAAAAAGTACCTCCACTACAGCTCACACTCTGCGCACTTCTCATTCTCCTTTTCTCAGCTCAGCTAGAGAGGTCACGTCCCGCTGAAAGGCCCTGGAGGAGCCGGGAACCGAGCATGCTCAGTAGCCGGCCGCTCTCTGAGCTCACAGCAAGCTTTGGCATCCGCTAGGCGTGGGGAAGCATCGCTCCAGCCGCAGCTGAAGACCCAGTTCCTGGAAAGCCGATCTCTGCCCAATCGGCTGCGGCTCCAGCATCCGTCCTCAGCTGCAGCCGCCGCAGCGGGCTTCCCGGGAGCCCGCCCCCACCCCACCCCCTCCCCCCACCCCCTCCCCCTCCCCCCCGCCAGCCACTTTGCCTGCTGAGCGCCGGACGCAGCCCACGGTGCCCAGCGCTTCCAGCAGCTGCTGGATGGTCGAGCAGAAATGACAGGCTTGTGGTTCACCGTGACGCGCGAGTGAATGCAACTTCTGAGCCAGAGAGAGGAGGTGTGACTCGGAAGAAAGTGCCCTGGGAAGATTGTTGCAGCGGCTCAGATCACCGTTTCTTCCTTTGCTTCTTGTCACCCTGGCGCTCCCGGCTCTTGCCCTGGGAAGGATGGTGACAGTGGTCACGAAGCTGGTGCACTGCTTCCACCTCAGGTAAGGAGGGCACCTTTGCACGCTCTCCTCTTTTCGGTGCATGTCTGAGCTCTGGAAGCCACAGATGAGAAAGGTCTGTTCGCTGTTAGCCTTGTTCTCACAAGTTTGTTTTTAACGAAGCCTGAGAAAAGGGACTTTTTGTATGATTTTAAAAATCCTTCCAGGTTGAGGTTGACAATAATCATTAGTGTTAACTTCTTACCCCTGTTATTCTTGACCCTGTTTCTGGACTCGGCTTGGTAAAATGTAGGTCTCTATTTGCAAGATGAAGTTAAAAGTACTTAGCAAACAAACAAACAAAAAGATTCTTGTCATAATCTGGGGAAAGGTACTCATGACATACAGGCAAATGGAAATCATAATTGGTAGCCTTTTCAAGATGAGTATGATTTTAATTACAGCCAACAGAGAAAAATTGAAAACATTAAAATTCTGCATCAACTTTGATCAGCATTGAACTTAAGCTGACTAGAAAGGAAATAATCATGCTACAATTATCCGGTTACTTATAAAAAAAAAAAAACACAAGTGTTCAGGGTTTCCTCTTGAAATAAATAGGAGCCCACAAATTTAAAGAAAAGTAAAAAATTAGCACCCCTTGTATTCTTCAGGTGTTGAGCAGGATGGTTTTTTTTCCCCAGAGGCATCAGTTCAAAAGTAAAGAAATATTCAAAATGTCACTTTGTGGTTGCAAATTAACATTTTTGATGGCAACTGTGGAGTCAACATCTTCAGAGGCTCTTCAGGTAAAAGAGAGAGAGAGAGAGAGAGAGAGAGAGAGAGAGAGAGGAGGCTGTGGGAACATAAACCAAGAGCTTGCCAGTAAATGGATTTAACTCTGCACTACCAAGAAAAAACTATCCAGAATGTCATGAAATAAAAGCTACAGTTTTCATTACTATTACTTTGGCTGGAAGTTTTGAAAGGATCACTTTTCCAAGTCAATCCCAAATTAATAAGCAATAGTAGGTCTACAAGTATTGCCTAACATTTAGCAATTGTAATCAAATGGAGCAGGAAAATGTTTTGTTTTTAATCTGATATTTGATTTATTTCCTGCTTAATCTAAACATAAACGTATTAGTAACAATGCATTTAAAACTGTAGCCGTGTGTTATTTCTCTAAAACAGTAAAGAACTTTGGTTACCAAACGAAAACAACAGGATTATCAATCAGGCAGTGATAAGGGGGAGGGGAGGTTATGGAGGGGGGGAGACAAGAAAATACTTGATGTTCAGTGGTAAATATTTGACAGGAGGGGAAAAGTTGGAATTTCTGGACAGATTATCATGTTTAAAGCATTCTTTTAAACATAATTTAGTGTTTGTGATCCATTCTCTTGTGGGCCCATTTAGCTATGACCAAGTGAACAGCTTCTAGTAAGAAAGGGTAATGGATCTAGCTTGTGTGGAGGTAAAACCTTCTATTTTTAGTTTATTCTGTAGGGATTCAGTCCAATCGGCTTTCTTCTATAGTAGGGACCAAGTTCTTTAAAGTCTCCTTACTAGCCTGGGGACTAGGAGAAATCCATTCCTTTCTCCCTTTTCTGATGTAAATACCTCAATTTTATGCATATGCAGCACCCCAAGTTCTGAGCTCTCAGCTGTCCTGTGGCAAGACAAAAGCTGCCCGGGTCCTGGGATGTTAATAGTCTGGCTTCTGACCTTTAAGTGTTCCTACTGGCTGGAGGTCAGCCAATCCCAACCCAGGTGTCTTTCAGTACAATTAACATAAGAAGCATCCTTTTCAGAACCTCCCAATGACCCACAATTTTATTGAGAAAAACTGACTTCCAAAACTTCTCTCTACTTGTTCTTGGTGGTCTCACCCTGTGGAATGGTTTCTGGGAGGTGCTTCCTGCCACCTCATCAATGGTGATCATTCCTGTTCTGTTAGACTTAAATTTTGTCCTTCTGCTAGGAACTGCCATCAGCAATCACCTAGAACAGTGCCTTAGCAATCAGGTGGAAGAAGAAGACAGGGGGAAAAGTTATTCCTGCATCGGGATATTGAGGAGTGGGTGGACAGTTCTTCTTCACATCCCCTCCCCTCGCATCCAGGTATGACATGCGATAAAAGTAAAACTATTTCAGTGCAAGTCATTACGTTTCCCTTTTTAAGAGGTGAGAATGGTGGCGGGGCCGTGCCACCCTCTGTGTCTGTCCCTAACCGGCCCCAGTCTCACTGCCCACCAATCTCACTACCCACCATTGATGTCTCTTCCGTATCAGATAGGAGACCAAGTGGAATTTCACTAATCCCTTTAACGTGGTTTTGTCTGTGAAGCAAATGCTTGAAATATAGTGGATTTTATTTTTCCTTTAACAATCAAAGAGTACCAGATCTTAAGTCCTATTATGTTTGTTTTTTTTCCTGCCTTTTCCTTCATTAAGGAAGAACTTATGTCTGATTTTTTTTTATTTCTACCACTATCTTTGAGATAGACTTAACTAGTATTTAGGGTTCGGTCAGGTTTGTTCATTCTCAAAACCTAGACCAAGATATAGCCTAAGTATTTCCAAGAGAGGAGCCACATGGTCAGAAATGTTTTAATATTAACAAAATACAGAACTTTCTCAGCTACCCTCACTTCAGATTTTTTTGTAGCAGTGTAAAAGAAACAAACCAACTATCTTTCTATAGCAAGGAAGTGTAAGTTCTTGACACTGATTGCTTTTGATTTAGTAAATGAATGTTCCATTACTTAGGGTGACTTCTAGCTTTGGTTTTAGCAACCTGGGGAAAGGATAACTGTACCTCAACTAGAACTAGAAATACGCAAATTTTAACTGGAGTCTCGGCAAGGAGCCAGAAACATCAGACTAGTTCCAGGGTTGGTCTATTCATCTACGAAATTCCAGGGATTCTGTCTTCTTCAAGGGCACAGAAGCGTTTAGCCAGCCAGCCACATTCAGATGGCCAGTGCTAGGAAGTTATCTTGGGAACACAGATACATACGAAGACTTGAGGATAATGAAGATAAGGCTGGTATTGTTTCTCTGTGACGCTGTTTTCTGTGGAATGGGAGGGATAAAGGTAGGTCATGATGACCTCTCTTCAAGGGGGCAAATCCAGTTGGAATCTGAATATCTGCATTTCTTGGAACAAATCACTGTCTATTTTCCACTTCTTCCTCCTGCATCTTTAAGTTTCTTGTGTTATTGTATTTGAATGTCTTGGTTGCATCACTCTTAAGTCATTGCAGAGTTCACCTGATGAATCTCTTAGAGACCTTCAGTTCTAAGAAGTCCCCATAGAAGCATGCAAAGGATACCCCTAACTAAATCCCCATTTCCTGTGTCTACTTCAGTATATCACACAAACTGGCAATGGTAATGTTGTGTCCTGCTGACAAAGAAAGTGCACAATCTTAATAACTGCCTCAAGCACATCGAGACTAATAAAAGAGAAAGATGTAAATTGGTCATCATTCCACTACACCCACCAGCCAATCAGGATGAGTATGCAAATTAACCCAATAAAGATAGAAGGTTAATTTGCATATGCAGGTGTGGAGTGAAGACTGAAGATGACTGAAGACTGAAGAGGCTTGGCTTCTCCGCTGCGGCTGGACCAAAGGCCTGGATCCTGGGTGCCGGAGGAAAACCGATGCCGTCAGCCAGGGGAAGGAAGGCCTATTGTGCGAATCTTTGCCGGAAGCCGGTCCACCCTTGCTGCTTGACACAGTTGCTGCAGGGAAGAAACATCTGCAGAGCTTATGTTTCAAGGGACCTGGCATATATGGCATATGTTTGCTTCCCCTCTTAACACTATGTGTTTTAAACAGGACCACCTCCCAGAGAAAGGTTTCCCCAGGTGAGGATTTTTCCCTGAAGTTAGGGAGGAAATAAAACCCCTTAACTAAGTGCCAGGCGGGTAGTTAATCACTTTAACTATGAACAATCACACTTAAGCTACATAATCTTTACTCCCTGGAATGGAGATAAGAAGCGCCCTAACCTTTGGAATAGAAATTGACAGGATTAAAATCAACTGGTATAAATACAGATGTAACAAGACAATAAAACACAGAACCTGGCTGGAGATCCTGGCTAGAGAACCTGGCTAGGCTGCTGATCAACTGAACGCTGTCTCTGTGTCATTCCTTCTTCGCCAACTCCGTCCACACCTTTGGGAACCCCTGGACCCGCTGGGGTTGGACCCCAACAAATCTTCATGCAACGGGCCTCTAGTTATAAAATAAACTTGAAAGCAATGTTCAGGTAAAATCTTTCCAGTTGATAGCTACCTCGCCTTCCTTACCAGATGTTTATTGAGCATCTATATGATGAGCTCTGTTGTGATATTTAACTATAGCTGCTTGGCTCTGGCCTGTGTGGCTCAGTTGGTTGGAGTGTCATCCCATACACCAGAAAGTGTCTAATTCAAGTCCCAGTGAGGGTGCATGCAGAGCCAGTCAATCGATGTTTTTCTCTCACATTGATGTCTCTCTCTCTCTCTCTCTCTCTCTCCCTCCCTCCCTCCCTCCCTCCCTCCCTCCCTCCCTCCCTCCCCCCTCCCCCTCTTTCTAAAATAAATGACAATACTAGCTAATAAAAGATTGATATGTAAATTAACCATCACTCTGTGACAAAGATGGCGGCACCCATAGTGGCTGGAGTGGGATGCTGGTGGCATCGCCCGGGCAACATGAGCCCAGCGTCTGCACCCCAGCTGTACAGAAGGAGGGGAGGGGCCTTGGGCCGGAGGCTGGGGCCAGGGACACTGGCGTCGTTGCAGGCCAGGCTGAGGGACGCCCCCCCCCCCCCGCACGAATTTTGTGCACTGGGCCTCTAGTAAATAAATAAAGATAGATTTTTGAACAGGATGGATAAAGTTCCTGGTCTGAAGGAGCTTATATTAATTACAGTGTGGTGGTGGTTCACATGGGGAAAGAGACAGTAAGATAATATCAGGATGGCTATAAGTGCTGTGAATAATAGAGAGTGTGACTTTCTGTGAGGTATGCAGGGAAGCCCTCTCTGAAGATATGTTTGATCTGTGATGAGAATGGAATTGAAGTCTGTGTACATGTTCCTAGTTGCTTGGTTTATTCTAGAGACAGATGTAGTGTAGCAAAAACAGAGAAAGGCATTGGGGGTTGGGGGAGGGTTAGGGAAAAGCGTGATGGTGGAGAGAGGAAGATTAGGGACCAGTGTGGGGAGGAGGAGAACTTAAGAGTTAGATGGATAGGCCAGGGCCAGGTCAATGAGTCTCCCAGAGACTGAATTTTTTAAGTGCATTGAACCCACTGGAGGACTTTAAAGCTTCAAGCAGCATTCTGGTTGATAAATGGAGAATTCACTGTAGGGCTAAGGGGGGAAATAGGGAGACCAGGGAAGAAGCTATAGCAGCAGACAGAGAGAAGATATTGGTAACTTGAATTAAGGAGGTAGCAGTAGAGATGGAAATCAGCGCATGTAAACTTCCTTTGTTTGTTAAATTATATTTTATTTTCAATTGAGGAAGTAATGTATTTTTGTGGTAGAAAACCTGGAAAATACACAGAATGTCCCCAAAGATACTAAATCATAACCCTACCACCCAAATGTAATTTTGGTATCTGTCCTATAGAAAACTCGGAAAATACTGGGACTTGGCCCCAAATAAATGACATATTTTATAATCTTACCACTTAATTTTACATATGATATTTTTGGTATCCTGTGAACTCTTTTTGAAGCCAACATATTATTTTAGGAAAATGGTTTATTCTGGATATTCAGATAAAACATCTCTTTTGGCTTAAACTAGAAAACAGCTTGCCATAAGTCTGGATGAAAAAATAAGTTTATGTGCCATAGAGTCATTTATTCATTAACTGTGTTACTGTACACCATACCCTTGGGGCCAGTGACCTATGGCTTACTCTGTTTTTAGTAACTATCACCTCCCATATCTCAAATTGCTACCATTACATTCCGTGGGATTAAGAAGGCTGAATTTGACCTTCTGACTATATATGTAAATTTTTTTTTGTTGTTAATCCTCACTGGAGGGTATTTTTCCACTGATTTTATTTATTTATATTTATTTTTAATTTTTTTAGAGAGAGTGGAAGAGAGAGAAATATTGATGTGAGAGAGACACATCGATTGGTTGCCTCCTGCATGTGTCCCAGCCAAGGCCAGAAATCGATGAGCCTGCAACCAAAATGGGTGCCCTTGACCGGAATTGAACCCGGGACCTGCAGGCTGATGCACTGAGCCAAACCAGCCAGGGCTGTATATGTAAATTGTATTATTCTCTATCCCTGCTTTTGCAAAGACTTGCTTACTAGAACTTCCACACCATTTTTGGAATCTTGTCACTAGAGTTAGCCTGGTAAGAGGCTGAACTTGGGAGGCCTGCCCTGGCCTATAGTGGACCGAGGAAATCTTTGGGGCTGGGAGGACCAAACATTGATTTTTTTTTTTTCTTTTTGATTTTGTCATGGTTCTTTTACCTTCCAGAAGTACTTACCAGTAAGAAAAGAACTGGACTTCCCTTTCCTGAAACATGAAAGGGAGTAATCTTGCAATAGTCTCCTCTGGCTTTCCAAGAATGTGCCCTTTTCACCTCTTATTCTGGTTTAAAAATGCAATGCATTTTACAAGTGTGTCATATCTTGTTTATTGTTTAAAAATATTAGTGGTTTGTTTGCTTTGTGTTTTCAAGCTTTCAGAATGGGTTCATATAGGTTCCTCTATTAAATACACATTTGAGACTACACGTGATGTTTTTCCAAACATCTGAAATTCAACATATCTACAACAGAATAGGATTTATTTTTGCTTTGGTTGCTTTTCCTGTTGTATTTCTTGACTCAGGTAAGAATCTTACCTTTCTAAAGTCTCCTGACTGAGAAAGGGGAGAATCTTCTTAGGATCTTTCACCTAATAGGAAAGAATATCTATGCAGGTTCAGAAAAGTTTCCCCAATTTTTCCTCTCATCCATTCTACTGAACACTATCTTGGTTCAATAAAGTCCTTCCATCTTTAACTGGGTTGTTAAGCATTCTCCTTCAATGCTCTCCAGACAATCTCTGAACTTCTGAGACATTCAAGCGACAATTTGCCTTCGTTTTCTAAGTCTATCTCCTTCCTCTTTCACCAGTTTACTCCGTGGTCTAGCCGTGTTGATCTTTGTTTTTTTTCTGTGTGTTAATTTTAAGCTTTCTACTTCTGCACCTACTGTTTTCTCTACCCAGAATACCTTTCTTCTCCTTCCCCAAGTTACAGAATTTTATTCATTCCTGGAGAGCCAGACCTAACATTAGCTTTCTCGGGGCTCATCAATCTTCCCTTTTACATTCCTGGAGTAATTATATCATTATTAAAGCATCGTTTCTTTTCTTTCTTTCTTTCTTTTTCTTTTTTTTTTCAGTAGCCACTCAGTGGTAATTTATTCATTCGTGTTATTACCCAATATTGATTGTATGCCTTCTATGTACCAGATATTCATTAGTTCGGGAAGATATAGGGATGAGTGGGCTCACTTAAGCAATTCTTTCACTTAATCCTGAAACCATGAGCTGAGATTCTTGAATTAATGGGCCAGAGAGTGTGACTTATTGGAACAGAACTATCACAATTGGAACAACAATATGATATCAGATGTCTCACCGGCATTATTTTTACATTCTAAGCTCCCTCAACTAATAGTAATAATCCTATTAGAGCTCTTTTCTCATTCCCTGCATAGATAACATTGTTGTTGGTGTTTTTTTTAAAAATGGACTTTATTTTTTTAAGCACTTTTAGGTTTACAGCAAAGTTGAAAGGACATTTCTCATGTACCCCCTGCCCTCACACATGCCTAGCCTCCCTATTATCAACATCTCCCACCAGAGTGGTACATGTGTTGCAACTGATGAACCTGTATTGACACATCATAATCACCCAGAGTCCATAGTTTACATTAAGGTTCACCCTTGGTATTGTACATTCTATGGGTTTGGACAAATGTATTTATTATGCATGTATCCTCCATTATAGTCTCATACATAGTGTTTTCGCTCCTTTAAAAATGCTCTGTGCTTTTCTGATTCATCCTTCCCTCTCCCCTAACCACTAGCAACCACTTACCTCTTATTTATCACCGTTTTCCAGAATGTCAGATAGTTGTAATTGTATGGTGTTTTCAGTTCGGCTCCACTCATTTTGTAATATGTGTTTTGTTTTCCCATTTTCTTTTCATGACATGTTAGCGCATTCTATTTATTGCTGAATAATACTCCATTGTCTGGGAGTACCACAGCACACTGTCTATTTCTAATTATATTCTGTTCTTGTTGTTGGACTTGGGTTTATGGGGGTAGGGCTTTGATATTTGGTTCCAGGCACATAGTATGAATCTATTTAATATTTACTATGTGAAAAGGTGATGAGTGAGTAAATGAGACACAACACGGTCTCTTTTTCTCCTTTTCCTTGTAGTCTGTTCTTCTTCACCTGGAAGAAACTTCCATATTGAATAAATCTGTGCTCATGGGAGAGTGTTTATTTATGGCTGAGAGATGGTATGTTTCATCTCCCCCCGCCCCCCCAACTAGTCTGCCATCATTACTTAAACTCAGGGCTCAGCAAACTATAGTCCTTCTGCCAAATCTGGCCTGACACCTGTTTTTGTAAACGAAGTTTTATTGGAATACAGACACACCCATTCATTTACATATTGTGAATGACAGGGTTGAGTGGTTGTGACAGAGACCATATGAGCTGCAGGGCTGGAGACACTGACATCTGGGCCTTTACAGCAAACATTTGCCGACCTCTGCTCTAACCCAGGAAGGAGGTCAAAGTGGCAAAAGTGATCACTTGTGGGAACATTTCCACAGTAGCAGCCGTTAGGTCCTTTTATAAAGAAATACATTTCTTAGATTTATTTTGATCTGTGTGTTGAATATGGAAACTATAAATCAAATCTGGTGAAAGGTCTGGTTGCTTTATTTTAGTAGTTACATGATGATGATTTTGACCTAGCTCATTTTTTGATTAAATATCTGTTCTCAAACGAGCGCGAATCAGAATGACCTGGAGGGCTTGTTAAACCTCTCCCAGTGAGGTTCCAATGCAGCAGGTCTGGGTGCTGAGCTGGAAGTTGCATTTCCAAGCAAGTACCCAGATGTTGCTGATGCTGCTGGTGCAGGGACCACATCTGAGAACCATTAATTGAGAACAATGTCCCAGAAACGCCTAAGGAATCTTTTGAACGATTTTTAAAATTGATGAGAGGGAGAGAGAGAGAGACATCAATGTGAGAGCAAAATATTGATTGACTGTCTCCTGCATGTCCCCTACTGGGGATTAAGCTTGCAAGCCCAGCATGTGCCCTGACAGGGAATTAAACTGGCAACCTTTTGGTGCATGGGATAACCAACTGAACCACACTGGTCATGGCATGGATTTTTTAAAATTCTATTTAAAACATAAAACATGCTTGGGCCTCACTCCAGACTTACTAAGTCAGATTCTCCAGGTTTGGTCTATATTTTTAAAAGACTTTGATGAATACTGATTTCATCATCATGCTTTTCAGAACTATCATATGGGCTTTGCTAGTCAAGGTGTGTATAAGATGTTTTGACTACTAAGTTTGAAGTACCAATTACATATAGATTTTATTACATTCTCAGTTTGAAGAAAAACTAGAAACTAAAATGTTGTTTATTGCATGTCCATTACATTTAGTTTTTAGTGGACTTTAGTCCAAAAGGTACACTGTGTTCAATTCAGCAAAAATTCTTTTTATTTTCCTTAGTAAAATTAGTAAGTATTAGTTTGTAAGTTTTGTTTTTTTACTATGAAAAATTAATTATAATTGTATACTTGATAATTTCCCTTTCCACTTTTCCTGAAAGTGAGTGAGGTTTTATTTTGAAGGAAAGAACGAATAGCTCACATCTCATCACCCATTCATGGTTAAATGGGAGCAAGTTCAAATGTATAAGTACCTTCTGGAAATAGCTAGCAGTGGCATGAGTGAAGTTTTCTTTCCTGGCTCTTCCTCCTGTGTGTGCAGGGAGAAAACATCCCTTAACACCTGGGTAGATGTGTTGTTTTTTTTAAAGCAGCATAAAGCCCTGTTGCTCTGGATGTACTTTTGTTTAGAGATCTACTTCCCCACCATCACCATTTCAGCACACTATATAGCTGTGTTCATTTTAATTTTGTTGATTGCTATTTGTAATGTTCTGAAGCTAGTATTCTGTCAGAATACAAATCAGGAAAAACAACCATGAATAGTAAATGTAGAACCAAATCTTTGGTACTTTGGCAGCTAATGTAGTAGCCTTGACAATCATGGGCCACACAAAGAACTCTTAAGCACTGGGTTATGAAGACCAAGCATTTTGGTCACGCCTTTGGTCTATACTTTAAAAACACAACAATAACAACAACAAAAGAAAAAAACAGAAAGCAAATAAAAATACTCTGGCCTTAAATGGATAGGAATAAATACCCAGATTTGGGTTTATAGATCCCCAAATCCATACAACAATATAGCCACCAACTTCTTAAACTGCAGAATCCTGTATTATGGAATCATGATGATTACTAACATGTAGTGTCAGCAGGAGTTTGACAAATGCTTACCCAGAATAATGTTCTAAAGTATGAAAGGGCTCATTTTTAAGTGCTTTTGGATTAATTCAAATTTCAAGCTGGCTGTCTTACATAAGAATTTTACACTTTTTTTTGGCATTTCATTAGGAGATTAGCAAGGATATTTAGAAGCTATTGTGAGTTAAGCAGAAATGAAGACTTGTTATTCTTTCCTTTTCATGGATATCACTTGCTATGCCTTAGTCAGCTCTAGAAAGAGAAGCTTTTATTCCTAAGGATTTATTTTTATAGCTTCTAGAAGGCAGTAGCACCCAGGAAAACCCCAGTGTAATGGAGAATAGTAATTTGTTATCTTGTGACTGTTATGATTTTAAGTGCATTCATTGGAAGTGCAAGGACTAGTTATTCAACTGCATAGAAAAATTGATTAAAATAGAGACTCCTAATGATAAAAATTTTTTTACTAGCTCATCACTTTTGCCTGTTTGAACTTTATTTCTCAGTTGAGAATGCTCTAGGTTTCTCCTTTATATGCAGGCAGGGCCAGTGTCATGGGCATAGCTGAAGGCTCTCCTTGTTTTGAGAGCAAAAAGAGGTACTTCCTGCTTCTTTTTTCATTGCTCATAAGAATGTGGGTTTCCAAAATGACTAGGTTTTGCCCACGGTCAGATGGGCCCTGTGCTTGGCTTAATGCTCTGCTGCCACTGTCTTGAAATGCTTATTACTAGAACAAGAAAACCTGCATTTTTATTTTGCACTGGACCCCAGAGCACTGTAGTCTGTCCTACCTACAGGAACTGTTATTTTAGTCATCTTTATTTTCCCTGCCAATTTTTAGCACAGTGCCTGATGCACAAATGAATGAATGAATGAATGTTCCCCTTGTTCTGAGAGCAAGATTAACTTAGTTATTGTTTCTTTTTGCATTGCTCAGAGGAGCATAGTTTAAGTCAGTGGATTCCCAAAATGATACGCTTCAGGTATAGTGAGGTGGAGGGTTGAGTGGTTTGTGAATAACCTTGAAAGAATACAGATTCTCAGGCCCCACTTTAATCTTCCCGAATCAACATTTCTAGAGAATAAAGGCCAGGGATCTGTGCATTTAGAAACGCTCCTTAGGCACTTGTGCCTGGGTACCACCTCCCACAGAGCTCTGCCAGGCCTGCGGGACGCTACCCAGCAGTGGATATAGGTTTCTGGTTTATCTAAGTTGTCAAGAAAAAAAAAGGGGGGATTCGAGAACCAAGATGGCGGCATAGGTTAACGCCGGAGTTTGTTGCTTTGAACAACTACTTCAAAAGTGAAACCAAAAAACGGAAGGGACATCACCCAGAACCACAGGAACGCTGGCTGAGTGGAAGTCCTACAACTACGAGGAAAGAGAAACGCACACGGACACTCAGAGGAGGCGCAGTGCGGAAGTCAAATTCTGAGGTGCGGAGTGCGCGGAGCGGGCTGGCGGCGGAGGGCGCGGTTGGCGTTTTCAATCGGGAGGGAGTCGCAGACTCTGAGCTCCAGATCCGGGCGAGTCTTTAGGGACCCAGACTCAAACGGGAGAAGCGGGACTGTCTGGCTTCGGTCAGAGCGAGTGCAGCTTTCTCTCCGAGCTTTGCAGCGGGTGCTGGGACTCAGAGAGGCAGAGCCCCTGGGGACAGGACTGAGAGCCGCCATAACTGCTGTCTCCGGCCCACCCTGTTGATCCTGTGCGACCTGCCCCGCCCAAGCCCTGCACAGAGGCATTTGCCGGATAGCCTCAGGCAAAGGCTAAATTAGCACCTCCCTAGAGGACAGAAGTTCTCTCACTGCTGACACAGCTGATTCTCATAGCCATTTGGCCTGGAGGTCAAACCCTCCCTGGAATTAGCTACAACAATCAAGATTTAACTATAAGACTGTGAACAAAGACCACTAGGGGGTGCACCAAGGAAGCATAACAAAATGCGGAGACAAAGAAACAGGACAAAATTGTCAAAGGAAGATATAGAGTTCAGAACCACATTTTTAAGGTCTCTCAAGAACTGTTTAGAAGCTGCCGATAAACTTAATGAGATCTACACGAAAACTAATAAGACCCTCGATCTTATATTGAGGAACCAACGAGAAATTAAGCATACACGGACTGAAATAACGAATATTATACAGACGCCCGACAGCAGACCAGAGGAGCGCAAGAATCAAGTCAATGATTTGAAATGCGAGGAAGCAAAAAACACCCAACGGGAAAAGCAAAATGAAAAAAGAATCCAAAAATGCGAGGATAGTGTAAGGAGCCTCTGGGACAGCTTCAAGCGTACCAACATCAGAATTATAGGGGTGCCAGAAGATGAGAGAGAGCAAGATATTGAAAACCTATTTGAAGAAATAATGACAGAAAACTTCCCCCACCTGGTGAAAGAAATGGACTTACAGGTCCAAGAAGCGTGGAGAACCCCAAACAAAAGGAATCCAAAGAGGACCACACCAAGACACATCATAATTAAAATGCCAAGAGCAAAAGATAAAGAGAGAATCTTAAAAACAGCAAGAGAAAGAAACTCAGTTACCTACAAGGGAATACCCATACGACTGTCAGCTGATTTCTCAACAGAAACTTTGCAGGCCAGAAGGGAGTGGCAAGAAATATTCAAAGTGATGAATAGCAAGAACCTACAACCAAGATTACTTTATCCAGCAAAGCTATCATTCAGAATTGAAGGTCAGATAAAGAGCTTCACAGATAAGGAAAAGCTAAAGGAGTTCATCACCACCAAACCAGGATTATATGAAATGCTGAAAGGTATCCTTTAAGAAGAGGAAGAGGAAGAAAAAGGTAAAGATACACATTATGAACAACAAATATGCATCTATCAACAAGTGAATCTAAGAATCAAGTGAATAAGTAATCTGATGAACAGAATGAACTGTTGATTATAATAGAATCAGGGACATAGAAAGGGAATAGACTGACTATTCTTGGGAGGGGAAAGGGTGTGGGAGATGTGGGAAGATACTGGACAAAAATCGTGCACCTATGGATGAGGACAGTGGGTGGGGAGTGAGGGCGGAGGGTGGGGCGGGAACTGGGAGGAGGGGAGTTATGGGGGGGAAAAAAAGAGGAACAAATGTAATAATCTGAACAATAAAGATTTAATTAAAAAAAAAAGAAAAGAAAAAAAAAAGGCCTATTTCAGGTGATATCAAGGGAAATTTAGGAGACAGTGGAAATAGCGAGGCTAAGAATAAGTACAACACACCCAAGCCCAGGATAACATTGTGTGATAGCAACATGGCTACCACTTGTTCAATTACTCCTGCCCCCATTGGAAGGGATATGATACTCTGTGCCACTTATGTTCACTATCTCCCTAAGTACGAGGGGAAGGTTGGCCTTATAAACCATGCTGCAGCATAAAGCACCGGACTGCTGTCACCTGCTGGCCTCTTCTCAGGTCTGGCAACAAGCTGAGGTCTACTCCCCCGTGGAAGTAATCAAAGGGGCACAGATGGTTAGCTCATGTTTGGATGTGTAGTTTGCCAGAACTACTAATGATTTGAGGCACAGGGCGGGGGTGGGGAGGGGTGAGGTAGGGGTGGAACAGAGGGTGCCGAAAGGGAGCTGTGCACGTAGGCTTGTCCATCCTTCCCAGTACTAAACGATCCCCAGGTTTTATTTAGAAAGTGAGGCGTCAGTGCAGGAGTACATCTTATTACGTACATCACAGGGCAGATTATATACATCTCTTAATGAAAGAAGAGGATGCTTATAAGAGCCTCAGTACGTGAAGAACCTTGAAACTCCAGACATGACGGAGATGTACAAAGTCCAGGCTGCTGAATGATAGTGTCTATGAAAAACACCTAAGGAAAGAGTTTAAGAGGAGAGGTACAACCATCCTGAAATGTCTTCTGCCAAGAAAGAAAATTGTCTTCCCAGGGCAAACATCCTCAGAGCTCAGGAGAAGGCCACTAACAGCTCAACACCAAACCATCGCTGTTTGTCTTTGTCAATGAAGAGTTTTCAGATTAAGACATACTTGAATTCCTGATGTCATGGAGCCTGAGTTTTGATGAGGAAAGAGAGACAGTTAATAAACATGCCAGAGTTATGAGTGCTGTGAAGAGAATGCTGACAATGTTGTATGAAAGATTACAGACATTGCAATGGGTGGTCGAAGATGTGGGGGTGTCCTCTTCCTTCTTTCTACTCCAAATGTAATTACGACAAGAATAAGTTAATTTGTCAAGGACTCAGTTCCCTTATCAAAGGAACTACTACCGAAGAATTCACATTCGTGGCCAGGCCACCGAACAGGCTTGGCTGTGTAGGATGATTTATGGGGGCTGAGCCTGAGTTCATGCTGCCTATTATGTCAGTACTGTAATAGCAAGTAGTTCCATTCCAGCTGTTGGATGTGTGTTAATTGAGTGCTAAAGAATATAAGGTTAAACTAATATTGCCATCTTCCTTTTTATTTTAATATGTTTGGCTGCCTTGAGGGAAAGAAAAACAAAATGCAGCAGGTGATTTTTTTCCCTGCTGATATTCAGGTTGACTTGTGGCAGATTTCTCTCCCTTGTTTGATATTTACTAACATAAAGAATTTGGGACTGGCTAATGAGTAAAGAGATTTTTAACATTAAATATTATAGAGTAAGAGAAGAATATGTAGAACTAATAAACAAGCAAGTCTTATAATATTGCATAATTTTGTTATAGATTTAATACACTATATTTTAATCTGGGTATATAAATTGTGGGTACCAAAAACAGAGCTAATATGTTATCTACATAAGAATAGATATCCTTGTACTTTTTGAATTCTGAATTAGATAATATCAAATCTAACTTTTAGTTATACTGATATAAATGAATTATAATTTTTAGAATATCAATTAGAGAATCCAACCAAAAAATTGTGAGGAATTATATTTTAAAATTTTAAATAAATAAATTTCTAGACTCACGAACCAGATTCACGAAGTAAAAATAATTGTTTTAAATTCTAACATTTTCATATACAGATCTTGTAACACAGAAACGCATACCTGGAACCTATATGTTCATGTTGACCAATGTCACCCCAATACATTTAATAAATAAAAAAATTCTAAAGTTTTCAGTTTTCTTGGACCATCTATTTAAATCACTCTCATTTTATATCTGAGGAAAACAGACTTAGAGAAGTTAAGCAATTTCCTTTAGGATCTGGAGATTATTTCACGTTGAAGTACTTCCAGGACCATTTTTATAAGTGGGGAGGCTATTTTGCACAGAGGTTAGAAGCATTCCTGGATGGGGATCCCGGTTATTTATTTATTCTCCATACATACTAGCACTGTGAACTCGGGTAAGTTAATTCCAAGGGTCCAGTTCTTCTCCGTACAGTCAGGGAATGGTCACGCCCTCCTCCTCCAAGGCGTTGTCCTGGGGACTAAATGACATCATAACTACAGCATGCAGCACAGTGCGGGCCAGAGAGCAAGAAATCTGCGGAAATTATTGTTTACACTAAAACAGAACTATTTCTACCAAAAAGATTTTCCAAGAAGATGACATTTGAAAAAAAAAAATGACATTTGTAAAAAATACTTATCAGAAACACCTAAAATAATGCAGTTTTGCTAGTTAAGGAAATCAATGTCTATATTGCAGCAATCCTTTTCTTGAAAAGTTAGGTTTAGTTAAATATTAGTAGTTCTACAACAGTTTTATTGGTACTTGTGCCAAGTAAATGACTTTTGTCATTTAATATTCACACCCCCACACACAAACACCCAGTGAAATAGGTATTATCATGTATCCCTTTATGGCAGATGTTGCAACTTTACCACAGAGAAGTCAAGTAGAAAGTCTGAGGTCCTGTGGCTGGTAAGTGGAGAAAGAACCTGGGGTTTGAGCCCCACCTGCCAACGTTAGAGCCACGACTCTTACCTATTACACTGCATTGCATATGCCGCAGGAGAATTGTTAGTAGAAAAAAAGGATGCTCCCATTATTGTACAAATCCAGTTTTGATTTGCCCAGATGGGTTCTGATCCAATCAATTATTGGCTACTGAGAACTCCATTTTATAGGGATACTCAGACAATATTAAAATTAGCTGCCATTGCCAAAACCGGTTTGGCTCAGTGGATAGAGCGTCGGCCTGCGGACTGGAAGGTCCCGGGTTCGATTCCGGTCAAGGGCATGTGCCTGGGTTGTGGGCACATCCCCAGTGGGAGATGTGCAGGAGGCAGCTGATCGATGTTTCTCTCTCATCGATGTTTCTGACTCTATCTCTCTCCCTTCCTCTCTGTAAAAAATCAATAAAATATATTTTTTTAAAAATTGAACAAATTTCCTTTTAAAAAAAATAGCTGCCATTAATCCATGGCTTCCATGGATCATAAAGTCTTCTAGGGATTTCATGCATTCTTTTTTTTCCTCTCTCTATAACAAACTTCTGAGATAGATACAATGATGATGTAGATGTGGTGGTTCCCATTTTACAGATGATGGGACTGAGGCTGAGTAAAGTATATCACTTTATCCAAATCATAGTCATTGGTCTCACTCCAGAACCACTGTAATGTTTAAGTTTCTATAAGGAATAGTGTATGCATCTCACTTCTGTGTTACTGAAACTGTTAATAAATGATGCTTATGAATAGTAAACACAGTAAAGTCAACAGGATATTACGGAGGACGCCTTCCACTATCCCAAAATAAAATTGAATCCCATACCTATCAGAAATTATCTATGTTTTACTTCTAGAAATCAGTGAGTCGGGGTCATACAAAAATGAAGGCAGGGCTTGGACTACATCTCTTCCAAGCTAAGGCATTCACTTCTCCCGGCAGGATGAGAATTTAGCTAAATATTCCCTTAAGGCAACACTAGATGGCGTGTGAGAACAAAAGAGATGGGAGACATTTATAGGATACAAGCAAGCTCTTATTCCAATTTGCAGTAGAATTTATTTTCTGTAATGAATCATTAATGATTCAGGCCACCGATAACTAATGTGAGGAACACCTGACCTGATATTTTGCCAGTATAAATCTCTGCCTTATCTCTAATATGGAGCACGACTTTGATAGATCGAAGTAGAAAGCCAGTTCTTTATTTTTGGCAGAAGATTAACCAAATGGATCTCCTGGCATTATTTCTATTCAGTAACTCTGGCCTTACTGTAGCAAAATTAAAGTAAATTGAAAATCTGAGAACATGATAGAGTCAAGGAATACTCCTATGAGCTCTATAAAATTAATTTCTATGCTTTTTCAGACATAACAATATATGTTACCAGGAATGCAGGGCTTGTGACATTATGCAGGGCACAAACCAAAAAAGGGTACACACTAATTCTCTAGAGATCTTTATTTTTAGGTGGTCAGTGCACATCATCGCGAGCAGTTGAACTCCTGGTCAGCTGAACTCCCGAGGGGACAATTTGCACATTAGCCTTTTGTTATATAGGATGTTATTTTGGCACAAGCTCAAGTGAGACCTTGGCGAGCAGGATGTGGTTCATTCTGTGGCTAGGTCTGCTCCGTGACTGAAAATCAAGCAAGTCTCTTAACCTCTTAGTCTCATAACCTCATCTGAAAAAGGTGAGGGTGGGGCTTGATGAGCTTTAATGTCCGTCCAAGCTCTAACCTTCTAGGATTATTTTAGGCTCCACACCTGAAGAGAGTATTCGAAAGTAGGGCATGTAATTATAATCAAAGCCCAAAATTATTTCAGGACAGTGTTATAATAATTAATATTCAAGAGTTCTTAGAGGTACTTAGATGAAAGCTCCAAAGGATAGATGATCATAGCTTAGAAAATTCATTGAGTAATTAATTGCAGTGACTAACACTCTTCCTCCTGCCCTCCTTCCCCTTTGGGAGCTCAAGGGTAGAACACACAATCCAAGTGACTCCTATTCTTCCTAGCATGCCTAAAAGAGCCAAAGGAAATCTCCGATGTGATCCAGCATGCTTAGATTTGTCTTCTTGTTAATTGTTGCAAAATAGAACCTGTTTAATAGCTAACCTCATTTGCAATTCTAAACAGTCTAAAAACATCCTTTGTCAACAGCATCAAATACCCACAAATTTCATTTCACACAGAAGTTGGCAGGAATTCATCTCTCCTGCTTTCTTTCTTCTATATTTCTTTATTGCATCTGTATGATATTACTTACATGTGAAATCTAAAATAATAATAATAATAATAATAATAATAATAATAAACTCATAGAAACAGAATAGGTTAGTGGTTGTTGGGAGATGGGGGGTTGGGGAGGGCAGGGTGGAGGTGGTCAACGGCACAAACTTCTAGGCGTAAGATAAGTAAATTCTGGGGATATAATGTGTACAGAATGGTGACAGTGCAGTCTACTTGGAAGTTGCTAACAGAGTAGATCTTAAAAGTTCTCATCACAAGAAAAAGAAAGTGACTACATGAGGTGATGGATGTTAACGAAGCTTATTGTGGTAATTATTTTGCAACATATACATTTATTGAATTATTATGTTTTATACTTTCAACTAATATGATGTTATATGTCAATTATATATTAATAAAACTAGAGGAAAATTAGAGAAGATGTTTGGTCAGTCTTGTAACAGAGTGACTTTTTTCTGAAAGGGGGTGTTGGACAATAGTACAAAGTCTCACACTTGGTCCAAGTAAAAGTCTGAAGTAGGGAAGCAAGGACATAGCTGTATCAGTGGGCTCCAAAGGGGAAGCTAGAACTGGAGGGATTAGACTGGATGAGGTCTTAGAATTATTTGTTCCTCTGTCTTCCCTTTTCACCTATAAGGAAACTAAGGTCAGAGAAGTTGAGGTACTTGCCCATAGTCACACTTGGTCAGTGTGAGCCAACACTAGAATCCAGGATTCCTGATGCCCAAGTTCAGAAATCTTCCTCCACACCACATTGCCTGTCTTTTCAGTAACTGGATATAGAAAAGGAAAATGGAAAGCAGGTAATTTGCAAACTATGTAATTCTGCTGACTTAGTTGATTTTTGTGTTTGACTTCTGTTTTTGACACCATGAGACTCAAAGTTTTGTTTTTGTGCATTACAGAGTATACAGTATCTGAATAATCTAATTATTTCAGGTGTGTGTAATTAACTGTTTTCTTCCCTGGATAAATAATTGCATTTTTTGATAGGCTTAGAATACATGCTCTTGACATTAATGTTAGGCATAGTAATAACTATCTCTACTGATACATTTGAGTGGCTTGTATGTTTGTGTGTAAGTTAAAGTAAAACCAAATGAATTAAGACAGGATGAAGCCAGCCATGAAGTGAGACAGGCTGAGTCAGTGTCTGCCAGGACTCTTGCAAAAGCCAAAGGCAACAGCAGCGCTAAGATGCACTCTGATTTCGATTGCCTGGAGCCTTTTTTATTGTTGTTAATCCTCACCTGAGGAAATTTTTTCCATTGATTTTTTAGAGAGAGTGGGAGGGAAGGAGGGAGGAGGAGAGAGGGAGAGACAGAGAGAGAGAAACATTGATCTGAGAGAGACACATCAATTGGTTGCCTCCTTCACATGCCCTGATTAAGGTTGGAGATTGAGCCTTCAACTGAGGTATGTGCCCTTGACCAGAATTGAACCCAGGACCCTTCAGTCGGTTGGCCAATGATCTATCCACTGAGCCAAACCAGCTAGGGCTCTTCACTAATGTTTTGATGATATACCTATCTGATGTTGAATCTCTTGCATGTTTCACATTCTTTGAGCAAGATGTAGTCTTTCCTTTGGCATATGTCACTTCCTGCATCAGAGTCCTGATGATCAAGTTGGAGTCTTGGGCTATGCAAATGTATCTCTTCTCCCACTTCTCAAAATAGCTTAGAGAATTACTGCAAAATAATGTCAGACTCATTATTTTGTGGATTATCTAGCCTGGAAATTAAAGTGAAATTCCAGGAATTGATCAGATAGAATATGTGCTGGGTGGTATCATAAGTGTGGCATGTCAGAAGTTATGCTTGGGGGAAGTTAGCTAAGTGGTGAGGGATGGACAGGATTTAGACAACAAATAAACAATCAACTCCAAGAAATCAAGAGGGCTGAGTTAGAAATTGAGTTTAGAATCCTGAAGAGAAAGGGTCATGGAACCAGGCAGAGCAATGCACGGTGAGGAGAATGGAAGATCTGCTTGAGTCTATGTGTCAGGATCCAAACACTAGGCCTTAATAGTAGATCAAATAGCAATATATTTGCATTTAATAATAGAGTCATTGGGGAAAGTTAAGCTCCCATGAATGAAAGGGCATGTCAGGTCATGCAGAAATGATAAATACATTTTCCTTTATACTCCTCTCATTCGTTATTTAGGTACCTGCAAAATGTCTGTTGGTCTAAATCTTTAAAGGGGACAGAAGCTAGAAACAGAAGTGAGAGGTGGTGATGATGTTCTATTTGTGTCTTTGGAGCTCAGATGTTCAGTAAATGCTCAATGGGACAAAGTAACAGCTGATGGCCTCTTGAATGTACTCACTCTTCCTAGATGCATTGGTTTCTTCTTATTTATCATCCTAGATTTTCTATCTACAAAAAGTAAGGAGAAAAATGGATTCATTAACTCAAATTCTACAGCAGATCACAAGTTAAAAGTACAGACATTTTTGTCTTGATTTTAATAAAAGGTAACAAAATACTAAATTTATTGCCTCCTGCCAAAATCATGAAAACAAATGGATAATACTTTTTAAAAATCTTTTTCACATTTGATTAAGAAAAACAACAGCTACAAGATATAAACAGAGAAAATTCTAGAATTTTTTGCATTCCCCCCCCCCCCCCGAAAGTTATTATTGATGCTGTTTTCCTGATATGTTGTTAGTTTCCAGGAAAGTGTCTTTTCTGTTTTGGGGTAGGCACATTTTATGTGATTAACTAAATTTATTTTTCATTGATTATTTCTCATTGCAGTTATATGTTACCTTACTTATAAGGGGAACATGGAAAATCTTAAGCCAATTTAAAGAGTGCTCTATTTTTAAGAATGACAAAAATAAAAGTAACAGGACCTGTCTGATCTGTGTATTTGTAAATCATGTGAATGGATCGAGTTTAAATGTAGTTGATTTTTCTACATATCTTATGAATACTAGAGTTTTTGATTAAGGTTCTAGAATAAAGAAGCAGTTTGCCTATAAAGTGACTACCGATTATTCTAAAACAAACCCTTTGAAGAAAATTTATGAGGAGTGAACGCCTTGGGGATTGTTATTACAAGTTTTTCTCATAGATCAAAGTGCATGGGAAACCCTTATACTGGAATATCTTTTGGAATAGACTCATGAGCCACATAAAAATCTCCCTCATAGACAATTCTTATGTGGTATTAGAATGTGTTTTATTGTAAAGCCAGTTAACTTACTTTATAGTCACATGTGAGCTGTAAGCTGTTCCTTGCCTTTTACGTGGTACTAATGGGGATGTCATTTGCAGTAATGCTTCTCTATTTTCTCAATTAAGGAGCTCTTTGTATTTTAATTTCATAATAAACACATGTATCTTTGCTTCCATAACTTTTTTTACTTCTTTAGTTTTTCCTCTCAGTTTTGTTTTCAATTTCAGCTCAGCAAAGTTTTAAGTTGCTGTGTTATCCAAAGAAATTGATGTTTTTAAAAAATATAGTTATTATATACCTACACTTTGTTATACTCCTGCCTCCCAACAATCTAAAAACAAAACAAAACACAAAAACACACACAAAAAAACAAAACCTTCTAAATACTTTGTGATTCCATTTGCTTTTTTAAAAAATTGTGGCAAAACATAAATAAACTAGAGGCCCGGTGCACAAAAATTTGTGCACTCGGGGGGGGAAGGGGGGTCCCTCAGCCCAGCCTGTGCCCTCTTGAAGTCTGGGACCCCTTGGGAGATAACGACCTGCTGGCTTAGGCCTGCTCCCGGGTGGCAGAGGGCAGGCCCAATCCCTAGGTGCAGCCCCTGGTCGGGCTCAGAGCAGGGCCGATTGGGGAGTTGGGGCGCCACCCCCTGTCATGCACAGAGCAGGGCGGATTGGGAGGTTGCGATGCCATCCTCAGTCATGCTCAGAGTAGGGCCTGTTGGGGGGTTGGGGAACCGCCCCCTGTCACACCCAAGGCAGGGTCGATGGGGAGGTTGCGGCGCCACCCCCTGTCATGCACAGGGCAGGGCCAATCAGGGGGTTGGGGCTCCGTACCCTGTCATGCACAGAGCAGGGCCCATCAGGGGGTTGGGGAGCTCCCCCCGTCACGCACAGAGTAGGGCCGATAGGGGAGTTGTGGCACCGTCCCCTGTCACACACAGAGCAGGGCGGATCAGCAGGCTGGGGCGCCGCCCTCTATCACCCACAGAGCAGGGCCAATCAGGGGGTTGGGGAGCCGCCCCCTGTCATGCACAGAGCAGGGCGGATCGGGAGGTTGCGATGCCATCCTCAGTCATGCTCAGAGTAGGGCCTATTGGGGGGTTGGGGAACCGCCCCCTGTCACACCCAAGGCAGGGTCGATGGGGAGGTTGCGGCGCCACCCCCTGTCATGCACAGGGCAGGGCCAATCAGGGGGTTGGGGCTCCGTACCCTGTCATGCACAGAGCAGGGCCCATCAGGGGGTTGGGGAGCTCCCCCCTGTCACACACAGAGCAGGGCCCATCAGGGGGTTGGGGAGCTCCCCCCGTCACGCACAGAGTAGGGCCGATAGGGGAGTTGTGGCACCGTCCCCTGTCACACACAGAGCAGGGCGGATCAGCAGGCTGAGGCGCCGCCCTCTATCACCCACAGAGCAGGGCCAATCAGGGGGTTGGGGAGCCGCCACTGTCACACTCAGGGCAGGGCTGATGGGGAGGTTATGGCTCTACCCTGTCACACACAGAGCAGGGCCCGTGGGGGGGGGGGGTTGGGGGCACTGCCCTCTATCACCCACACAGCAGGGCCCGTGGGGCGGGGGCTTGGGGTGCCACACCCTGTCACACACAGAGCAGGGCCGATCAGGGGGTTTGGGCGCTGCCCCCTGTCACGCTGATCCCAGTGCCGGGAAGCCTCGCGGCTCTGCTGATCCCGGTGCCAGGAGGCCTCTCGGCTCCGCTGATCCCAGTGCTGGGAGGCATATTACCCTTTTACTATATAGCATAGAGGCCTGGTGCATGGGTGGGGGCTGGCTAGTTTGCCCTGAAGGGTGTCCTGGATCAGGGTGGGGGTCCCCACTGGGGTGCCTGGCCAGCCTGGGTGAGGGGCTGAGGACTGTTTTCAGGCTGGTGGGTGACTGAAGCTCCCAACTGCTCCTTTTTTCTTTTTTTTTTTTTTATTCTGGGCCAGCTTTAGCTGTGGCTCCAGCTCTGCGGCCTCTGCTGCTGGGAAAGTGGAAACCCTCCGGCCCAGACTTGCTTGTGTTCTACAATCGAAACTCAGTATCAACTCCAGCTCTGAGATCCCGGCTCGCTGAAAGCTGGTTTCTGGAGTTTTTTTTAGCTTCTATATGTTACTATGTTTCAAACTGCCCGCTCACAGGCCTGCAGCGGCAGGCGGGGAACGTTGCAGTCCTCCATCACTGAAGCAAGCAAGTCTCATGTTCAGTTTAAGCTGCCTGGCTGCCGCTCGCCATCTTGGCTGTCAGTTAATTTGCATATCTCGCTGATTAGCCAATGGGAAGGGTAGCGGTCGTACGCCAATTACCATGTTTCTCTTTTATTAGTGTAGATAAAATTTATTGCTTTAACCATTTTAAGTATCCAATTCAGTGGCATTGAGTCCATTTGCTTTTCCATTGGATAAAAAGAAGGGGAGGGGGTCTGGAGTCATTCAGAAATATACTTTTAGTAAGAAGTCTAACACCACAAATTAGTTGGTGAAATAAGAATATAGGTACCTTAATCTAACAGCTATTTCATTTTGATTTATATCATAACTTACTATTCATTTATTGTTCATTTAACCAATATTTGAACTTGAACAGAAAAACATTTTAAATTTTTATTAATGTCTCAGTGAAATTGAATGTTTCTTTTAAGAGTGTAGGCAGTAAACCACAATACTATTAGCAAAACACAGTTCTTTGTCACTAGTAGAGCTCACAGGTATTTTCATACCACATAACAGTTGTTGCAAATATCTTGAAAAGCTGTTTGTGCTTATCACTAGTTTGAAATTATGGAGGTTATAAGAACCACCATTAGATCTTATTATTGAATGTACTAGTTAAAAATAATTGCTACAATATTATTTATTACACTAGATGCAAAAATCCTTCCTAAAATACTAGCACACCAAATCTGGCAGCATGTGACAAGGATAATATATAATGACCAAGTTGGGTTTACTTCAGAAATGTAACATGATTTCACCTTTAACAATTCAGTTATAGCTCTGGCCAGTGTGACTCAGTAGATTGGAGCATTGTCCCTTATACTGAAAGGTCACTGGTTCAATTCTTGGTCAGAATATACCCAAGTCATTGTGGTTTGAACACTGGTCAGGGGCAACTGATCAATGTTTCTCTCTCACATTGATGTTTCTCTCCCTTTCCCTTCCTCTTTCTCTAAAATCAATAAAAACATATCCTCTAATACATATTTTTCTTAAAATGTTAAACAAGGGCCTAAAAAAATACAGTTTATTAGTTTAAAGACAGACCATGGTATTTCTGTCTTCAAATATTGACAATGATTGTAATGTATTTTAGAACAATAAAAATTGAAACTCACTTGTAAAATTCTTCATGGAATAATTTACATTTACCAATGTACTTTTTCCCTTTCTTCACTTGCATTCTTTTTTTTTTCTTCTTCTTTCCATAAGTCTCATAAAGGAAAACAAACATAATCATTCTATGGTGCAAAAAGAAAGAAAACCATAGAACCACTTGTCAAATTCCTTTAGGTCTCCTCACTGGTGACCATTGGCTATGACTTTATGTCTGTGTATCTCATCATACACATACCATCTTCAGTGTCAATATTTTATTTCATTGGTGGTAAATACTAAGTGTAAATACATCCTCCAATTATAGTAGTTTTAGATGACTATGAGAAATGGTTATTAAATAATCATGGTTATTCCTCCTAAAACTTCCAAGTAGAATTTCATCTCAGGATAATGATTTTGTGTAGGTGTTACTTCCAGAGGGATGATTGGAGTGGTTTCTAGTTCTCATCTTTCCAATTGATTCCATAAAGCAGGCCTTTGAATTTTCCACAGAAGTTGATCATTCTAATTTGATAAACCATGTAAATGGGGTTCAGATGCTTCCTCCCAGTATAGGGCCTTTTATCAATGGGTCTCACAATATTTTGGTCCATCTTACTTTGCTAATCATTGCTGCCTATCCCTGCAGTTTTATAAAGTGCTTATCTGGCTTGGTTCTTTTTAACCTGTGACATATCATGAAGGCTTTGTGACAATCATCCTTCTCTTAGGACTGCATAGTTCATGAACTACGGAGCAAAGTGCTGGGCTTGGACACCAGTCTATCCCTTAAGATACCTGTGTGATTTGGGGTTAATTGTTCACCCTGGCATTGATGAAAGAGATGGAAGATACCAGTTATCTCCTACCATTGCATGAAGATTAAGTTAGTGAGTATATGTAAAGTGCTTAGAATAGTGTTTGGCACCCTCAAACAGACGCCATTGTTATTTTCAGTGATAGTGCCTCTCAGAGACACATGAGATCATAGGTGAGAAAGGGACTCAGTACTGCAGCTTTCCTGTCTTGTCTGCAACTAGTTAGAGAGCTCCTTGAGGCCAGTTGATGTGTATAAGCCACACGGCTTTCAGCACAGACAGCCATGAGGAGATGGGTGCACAGCTATTACCTAAATGGATCAAAGAAAAATACCTAACCCTCTTTTTTTCTTTTGCTAAAAAATGGAATGTTTGAAATGATACTTTGAAATTCATTATTTTTTCTGATCATCTGAAATTGTTTCATTTTCATTCTATTTTACACCGACTAGTCATTGATGGTTCTCCCTGCTAAATTTACAAAGTGATTATCTGACTTGTCAGTGCTAAAAGGGAATCTCATGAAGGCTTTGTGACTATTCAGTGAGTGGTGGCTCTGCCTCCAAGCCCCATCTCATCAGTATCTTCTGCACAGTGTCAGAGAACATGGACGGACCGTGGTAGGTGAGAATCATGGGATAATGGAAAGAGCCTGTGTTGACGATGAAGGAAAGCTGATGTCTGACAGTTATTTTTTGAATTGGTTGCCGCTTTTTAGTTGTGGAATCGGAAGCCAGTTAAAATGGTGGTATTGATACTCAGGTCAGTCACAGAGTTGGGTGCTGATTAAATGTAATATCTCTGAAGCACCTACTGTTACCGGACAGGGACCGGCCGAGCGGGTCTGCCTCGGGGGCCTGTAGTGTGTGTGTTCTTGGCTTCAGGGAAGGAGAGATTTCACAACATGAGTCTAGGTGATTTTGAAAGTACGTGCATTAAAGCTGGGAACAGTGACACAAGGAAGGGCTTAGGACTGCAGAAGCGACAAAGAAGACAGGTTCAGGGGGTTAGCCCGGGATGGGCTGCCAGTGCCCATTGCTCCCTAGGGTGTAAGTGTCTTGGGGACCCTCAAAGTTTAGGAGATGCATGGCGGCCTGTGGGGAAGAGGAGCGGGGAGGGAAAGGCCCGGGCCAGCTCCCTGGAGGAGAGCCCTAGGGAGAGCATTAGTTGGGGCTTTTCCTGTTGAGGTTTTAAAGGCTGGGAGCTTAGGGGAGGTCTTGGAGGGGGTGGGTCGGTCTTAATAGAATATTCATCCGCCTTTCCAGTGTGCTCTTCCGGGGTCCTGGTCTGCACTGATTGGTCAGCGCCAGGGCAGGGCACGGTGAGTCATTGCAGCGGGCTCTGGTGTTGCTCTCCTGGTTTTGCTGCTTCTCTGGGCCTGGAGCTGAAATCCAACTGAGGCCTAGATGTTATCTCTATGGAGGAAAGGTCAGGGGGTCCAAACCTCAGGACCCGGGCAGGAAAGGTCACCCTGGAGGCAGGCCCAGCACCAGTTTTGCCGTCGCTAGGTGCTCAGAGCTTCCTGCCCTGGTGACCGGTTACCTCTGGCTGAATGAACATTGTTGGGCCAGTTGGTTCCGCTCTCGGTCTGTTTCCCCATTCCACTTGCCAAGGAATTTTCCTAGCTTCTATCCTGCCCCACTATCACAGTGCCTGGCATACAGCAGACACATTACATGTTAGTTTCCTTCCCCTGTGCGAGGTAACCTGAGGTGGCCCAAACTGGCTTTGCTAATGACAGAGCGTTCATTTGTTTACGTTTGTCCTTCTGAGTTACCAAGCAGTTTTTGTTGCAGAGGGAAGAGTTTGTCTTTCAGCCAGCAGGTGGCAACCAAATTAAAGCTGAAGAGTTCTCATTAAGATCACTGGTAAAAATCTTGCCTCTTCATATTAATACTTGATGGAAATGACAGGTGGATAAAAAAAAACCATGTGGGTCTGAAGTGGAGTATCCCCTAAAGTATTTCTAACATGAGCCCCCAGATAATATCTTCTTAAGGTTGCCTTACTTTTTTTTTTAATCCTCACCTGAGGATATTTTTCTTTTGCTTTTAGATTGAGTGGAAGGGAGGCGGGAGTTGAGAGAGTAGGAGAGAGAGAGAAACATCGATGTGAGAGAGACACATTGATTGCCTCCTGTACTTGCCCCTACGGGGCTGGGGAACGAGCCTGCCACCAAGGTATGTGACCTTGACTGGGAATGGAACCTGCGACCCTTCGGTGCATGAGCCAACACTCTAACCACTGAACCAACAACACTGGCCAGAGCAAGGCTGCCTGGCTTTTCATCAGAGCATCACACTCATGCATCATAGAGGCTTCTCAGAGGAATCGTGGAGCTGTGTTTGAAGTAATGGACCTGTTCACCTGATTTGGCAGTTTCAAAAGCAGAGTAAAAAGTTAAGTCATCAGTTAATAAACTAGAACGATCCTACATTTTTTAAAAAAATTTTAATCTGCTTTTATGTGATTTTGGCAGGTGTCTATTGTGGATTTGTGTGTGTAATTTTTTAAAATCCTGACCGGGAATTGAACCCACAAGCTTTTGGTGTACACAGGATGATACTCCAGCCAACTGAGCCACCTGGCCAGGGCACCACTGTTCTTTTTAACTGTATCCCTGGATTAATCCTAAACTCTGGCTGGAGGCGATGACTGTTGAAGATTATCTATCCCTTATTTAGGGACCTTGGGCAGGGCAGTGGGAGTGGCAGGTGCTGTGATGACTGCATTTACAAAAGATGTCTAGATCAAAGCACAGTCACATGATGCATGCTGCTGACATGCTCTGAGATAAAATCAACTAGAAACAGTGAATCCCTGGGATTAGCTTTATTTTTCCAAAGCAGGTCCCTACTACGTCTTTTTCCCTCTACAGGAAGACCGTCCCTACTCATCAGCATACCTGACCTGCGTTTAGCATCCTGTGATGATCAGGAATGGCTAACCATTACCATCACCACCGTGTCCAGGAAAAAAGAGTTAGTGACACTCAATTATTGAAACTGCTATCCTTAGCTAAGTTCCCCTCAATGATTTGAAGTTTCCTATAAAAGGCCTTTCAAAGAATAGGAGGCTAGAGCAGCAAACACTTCCCCTGTGGAACTTGCTGCCTGCCACTCCTGGCCATTTAGGATCTCTTGAGGGCAGGGATTTTTGGATGGCTGCCTCTGAGCCCTGTCAATCCGAGGGGAGGATCCTGATTACAGGACTGTTTCCGGGCCAGAACACTCGAAAGATGTTTCCGGCCGTAGAATAATTTCAAGTAGCTAAGTTAAAAATGTCTCTAATGTCTAGGATTTATAAAGCAAAGGTCTTCTAAATTTAGATACTTGTAATTTATAATCAGGCTTAATTATAGTTGCTGATTAGCATTGGCAGCGGTAGTTTACTGCTGTGCTGTAGGGAATAATGGACTTTGTGTTCTTTTGATGCCTGTTTATCATATCTTCTGGAGCTCAGTAAGATAAAGACAGGTTGAGACTACTGGCAGATGAGTCAGTTCCAGTGTGGTAGTGATTCTGGTTTCCTTAGGAAAGGGGAGGTAAAAGGATAGAAGGAAAATGATTATTTTTCCTTTCTGTTTCAGAATGCATGGTTGGCATTGCTTTTTCTCCACAGGTGCTATAGGGTTGTGTTAACAATGACTGATTCAGAAGAATAGCTTATTCTTACCACAGACTTCCAGCACTTATCAGCTACAAAACGAGTCTAGCAGAGACCCAAATCTACTGCATGTCTCTCTATCATGCTGTGCGTGGGGTTGCCCTGACCTGTCTACCCACCTCTGTGGGCTTTTACGTGGGTCCTTGTTCAGGTCACTGGCTTTTGCTTGGGTGCTTTGACATATCTGGTCAACAAATACTAATAAGTGCTTTGCTCTATAGCTGATTCTGATCAAAGGGAATTTAGTTACTGGGACCACGTATCAGTGTAAGAGTGGGTCACCTTTGTAACGATGCTTTCTTATAAACCCATAATTCATTATAATAAAGTTTCAGTGACTATATTATAGCTTTAACACACACAAAGTCTGAGAAATAGTAATTGCTTAATTTTTCTCTTGAAAGGATAAGACTACCTTGCTACAGAGAAAATGTGTAGCGCACTTGTGTGATTGAAATATGGCTCCATGGTGTTTCTTTTGTCAAATAAATATGAGGGTCTCTTAGTTGTCTACTTATTCAATTGAAAGTCTTAACTGGTGTCCTGAGTACTATAGGTCTGGTACTGTGCATAGTTGTTAGTAATTTGTGTTCCAGGCCTCCATTAATGACACAAAATGCTCAGAACAACTCAAAACAAATCTGCTTGGAACTTATAACTGAACCATCATATTTCTTTTGAAGAGATGTTATGAGCAGCCTGCCTTAGTCAAAAGGTTGGATGATTGATATCAAGTCAAGAGACCTGGGTTCAAATGTGAGTCCTGCTGGTTCTCTCTCTCATAAATTACTTAATCTTTATGACTAATCTTTCAGTTTCCTCATTTGTGAAATAGAGGCAAATAGGTGAGGGTTTATTGAGACAATGGAAATGAAATAGCAGAGTGGCATTTAATAAATACATACACTTTTTTTTTCCAACTGGGAGATCTAAAGAATGGGGCCCACTAGCTTTTTGCAAGTTATTATTTCATTCTTATTCATCAATTCATTTCCATTAAATAATACAGCTCCTGGCACTAGTAGGTACATGGCACAAGTATTTGCTGAATGAATCAACGGATGAGCAGCCTAGGACACAACCTCATAGAACAATAGACAAACAAACTGACAATACTGATGTCCTAAGTGATATCTTAGGGCCAGTTTAGTGACTCTCACATTAATTCAGGAAATGGAGAGTGAAGAGAAAATTCCAAAACTATCAAAAGTTAGTTAGGAATTGTCTTTTTATTAATTAATTTAGTTTGCTGTCTCAATTAACGGGACAGGTAAGTGGCCTTGGTGTTGTGAAATGAATGCTTTTATCTGAAATCTGTCAGGCTCCAATATGTCCACGGCTTCATGTGGAACAAAAATCTGAAAGGAAATAGCTGTGTCCTTGCCAAATGATCCAGAGCACATCAGATGGTTTTTAGGACTTCCCTGGGCGTTCCTGTGTATTCCTACAGCACACGGAATCTGGTCCTAACAGAATGGGCCCAGTGAAAATGTGAGATGTGGGTCAACCAGGGAACAATCCATGGCTTTCCAAGAGCCCCCAAACCAAGCCATGGCACAAAATGGGTACAAGGGTGATTTGCAAAGTCCAGGCCTCAGCAGATTCCAATTAAACCATGCCCCATTGCAAGGACTGCTGGGCCACTCTGGAAGGCCCATGAGCCTTCTTAAACTTGAACAAGCATAGAGTAGGGGCTTTCATATTAAAAATGAGAGCTTTGCATTTGAAATCAGTTGTTTGTAAGAGCAATGGGGAGGCAATAACTACTGCAAGGAACTCAACCTTTGTGTTTCCACAAGAGACTGACAACTGGTTCCATTCCTGGAGGAACTGCTCCTCTTGCCTTGTGTTCCCTCTTACCTTTGCAGTCTTCTCTCCCATACCCAGGGCACTTACACCATGGCCTGCTTTTGGTAACACAATCATTTTCAGGTAACATGTTTTTGGTCATATGTTTGGTAGATTGATTGCTATTTTTGGTAATAGAGTCTTTGGGTTGAGACAGTGCTAAGCATATGGTAGTTAAATAAATGTATAAATTATTGATTGAATAAATGACTATATCAGGTATAATTCACATACCTGGCAAATCTTAAAGGAACCAAATTTGTGGCTTTTATGTGAGACTGAAAAAAAATGGTCTCTTTTATTCTATTTCTATATTTCATCCATTCTAAGATGTATATTAGCTTCATTCTGAAATTAGGATGCAACTTAACAATTGATGGTGTTCATAATTTTATTGACAGCATTTTCTCTTGACTAGTGATTTGCAGAATAATGAATGGTAAATCTTTGCTGGGGTCCAATCCCAGCAGGTCCAGGGGTCCCCAAAGGTGTGGACGGAGTCGGTGAATAAGGAATGACACGGAAACAGTGTTCAGTTGATCAGCAGCCTAGCCAGGATCTTTAGCCAGGATCTCCAGCCAAGTTCTGGTGTTTATTGTCTTGTTACATCTGTATTTATGCCAGTTGACTTTAATCCTGTCAATTTCTATTGCAAAGGTTAAGGCATTTCTTATCTCCATTCCAGGGAGTAAAGATTATATAGCTTAAGTGTGATTGTTTGTAGTTAAAGTGATTAACTACCCAACTGGCATTTAGTTAAGGGGTTTTATCCCCTCCCTAACTTCAGGGAAAAATCCCTACCTGGGGAAACAACCTTTCTCGGAGAGGTGACCTTGGTTAAAACACACAGCGCTAAGGGGAACAAACATATTAAGAACAGTATGCCATATACACCAGGTCCCTTGAAACATATGCTGTGCAGATGTTTTTTTCCTGCAGCGACTGTGTCAAGCAGCAAGGATGGACCGGTTTCTGGCAAATCTTATTAATAAGGGACAAGTTTCTTAGATTTGGTAAACTATAATAAGACTAAACTCATCTTAATATGCATATGCTGCTTTATACTCTCAATAGAATAATGGGAAAAGCATGGATTTTGGATCAAAGGAATTTTATTGTGAATCCTGGCTCTGCCTTTTTATTTTCCTTTTTAACCTGAGCACAAAGCTTGCCCTGAATTAATCTTTGGGGTGCAGCATTTCCATCTGTACAATGGGTATAAAGCATTCATATTAGAGTTCTGCTATTTAGATATTCAGTGAACAAATTTAGTGAATGCATTTTCCTTGTTTCTCTCTACCTCCTCTGCCAGCTTATTTATATCTTAGAATAGCCCTGTCTGTTAGAAACATGTAATTTTCATTTCCAGGTTCAGAAACAGAGGTTTAGCTGAATGAATGAGTTAAGAGAGAGCTTTCCGAAGCCTCTGATTTTCCATAATTCCCCATATTCTATTAGGCTTTCTCACAGGTAACTTCAACATAGGTGAGAGCTTAGCAATTTTTTGTTGTTGATTAGATTTCCTTAAGCGGCCTGTGTAACAATTTTACACAATACCTTCATAACAATATTGCACACCACATCCTTTTTGGAAAGGATTTTACCTCTTGCCCTCATCCTGTAAACAAGGAGGCGCCTCTATTTAAAGAAGAGGAAACGGAAGAGGGAAAAGGATATTATCTCACCTGGCCTAACATTTTGGGGAGCAGATGTTTTCCTCATTTCATTGTTCACAGAAAATTGGTTCATGATAGTATAAACCAAATGTTCAAAATGACTATGATCCATAAATTAGTTCATACTATTCTTGTGTTTGGATAGAACAAAACAATGAGGATGGATTGAAGTTAAAGATTGGTACTGAAACCTCAGGGCTTGGTGCAAAACCAAAAGTAACCCTTAGTACTATACTATGCTAGACTGATAGATGGTAGGTATTAGACCTCCAGGCCTTAAACATCCAGAGTGAATCACTGGTAGGTGCAAAGGAAACCACTTTTATATTTTCTCATTTTAGCCTGAAATATTTCAATAACAAGATTTTTTTTTTTTGCCTCAAAATTTCTTTTTTTCTATTTGGTAATCACATTTTTAACTAGGTTGCAAATGGATCAAATAACAAGGAACTAGATGGAATTCAGCAATAAAATATCATCAGGCTTAAATGAAGAGGATATTGGTGCTTGTTTGAAATGTAGTTAGGTTTCTGAGTGGGCCTAGCCTGCTTCCAGACTCTGCCAAGGGCTAGCTGTATGGTAGTGGGCAATACACTGTATGGTAGTGGGCAATGTGCTGATTACTAATTACAGCTTTACAATCCCTGTAGATAAGATGAGAATTGAGAGAGAAAATATTTTAAAGGGCCTAGAACAGTGGTTCTCAACCTTCCTAATGCCGCGACCCTTTAATACAGTTCTTCATGTTGTGGTGACCCCCAACCATAAAATTATTTTCGTTGCTACTTCATAACTGTAATTTTGCTACTGTTATGAATCGTAAGTAATGTAAATATCTGATACGCAGGATATATTTTCATTATTACAAATTGAACATAATTAAAGCATAGTGATTAATCACAAAAACAATATGTAATTATATATTCAATATGTGTTTTCCTATGGTCTTAGGCGACCCCTGTGAAAGGGTCGTTCGACCCCCAAAGGGGTCGCGACCCAGAGGTTCAGAACCGCTGGCCTAGAAGTATCTGAAACTTGATAGGTGCTCAATAAACTCACCTTTCCCATCTTTATTTTCCCCTTCCTTTTTAATCCTTTATTCGTGATTAAAAACTTTTGTCATGTGAAACAGTTTTTTAAATTTGTTATTTATTGATTTTTAGACAGAGAGAGGGAAAGAGGGAGAAACATCGATTTGTTGTCTACTTATTTATGCATTTATTGGTTGAGTCTTTTTTAAAAAATATAGATTTTTATTGATTTCAGAGAGGAAAGGAGAGGGAGAGAGAGATAGAAACATCAATGATGAAGAGAGAATCATTGATTGGTTGCCTTCTGCATGACCCCTACTGGGGATTGAACTATGACCTCCTGGCTCATAAGTGGGCGCTCAACCACTGAGCAACACCGGTTGGGCCATTGGTTGATTCTTGTTTGTGCCCTGACCAGGGATCAAGTGCACAACCTTGGCATATCCGAATGACAGTGTGCTAACCAATTGAGCTACTGAGACAGTTTTGAAGTTTAATGGATCTAAGTAGACTCCCAGTGTGGAAATTAAGCATCCCTGAGGAATGGGTAAGTGCACATTCATGAGGCAGGCACAGGGAAAAACCCTCTGGGCAACTAGTTCTCTACGGGAGAGCGGGCTAGAGGTCCAAAAGATGTAAAGAAAGCTTTCAACATATTTTCTTTATCTACTGCTGTCCTTCTCAGCCCTTTGTAGGTACTCATACAGCATGTTGTCTCAGGCTTTCCTTATCAGAAGTTTGGGACCTTATCAGAGTTTGTCCTCCAAGCATCTTTGCTTTTAAGCATTAGTTAGGCATCTCCATTTATTTAAGTTAGAAGTCATGGGGTAATTATGAGCCCCTCCCTCTTCCATTCTCACTTCCACAAATCTACTAGGTCCCAACGATTCTATTGCTACACTGTCCCTGAGCATTGCCACTGGGCATGCTGCATGGGTTGGGAGAGGAGATGAAGAATGGACAGGTCTGCCACTGCTGGTGTATTTCAGCACCCTCCTCCCTGACAAGCTCTCCTGTAACCCCCTCCTAATGGATTGCTCTTCTCCGCCTTGTTCCTCCCATCTATGCTATTTATAGCCACCATGCTGATCTTTCTTCTAGTAGAGCTGTGTTACTATCTTGCTCAGTAACCTTTCATTATTCCCCACTGCTTCTGAAATACAGAATCAATACTTGCAAGGCACCAGGAAGGCCCTAAACACCTGATACGAATTTATGTATTTTTATGTTGGGTCTCCCGATCCTGGCTCCTGTTCCCCATCATCTTCCTTCCCAGCATCTTGACTGTAAACACACCTGGACTGTGAGCCCACCTGGACTCTGTGGAAGCAGTCAGCAGGAAGCTGCCTTAGCTTCCTTTGTTCTCTCTCCGGTGGAAAGCCCTGCTCTGCCCACCCTAATTCAAGACCTAGTGGGGTGTTATTACTTGGTGTATGTTTACTAGAATTGTCTCTAATTGCAGAATAATACATGTTTAATACAGAAAGCTTAGGGGAAACCATCACACATGCACATTACTTTAGTTGTGCCCTCTTTTTCTTAAAACCTTAAGAGATCTTGGAATTATTTGCCTCATTTTAGTTGTTTCCCTCAGAATTCAATCATTCAATTTTGCATTTATTATAGGATGCTTGATGTTACAAATACAGACGGCCCCTGACTTAGATAAACTCCTGGGGTTGTATCTCACTCATCTATACCTCCCTCAGGTTATCAGTTTGAAGTGAGCCACTGGCTGCAAGATGACACCACACGTGATGTCCGTGGTGAGATTGTGGGCTGTTGGAAAATTATGAGGATTTTTAGAGGCCTGTCCTACTAGTCCCTCAGACAGCAGGCCACTTCTGGTAACCTTTAGATAAGATTTTCTGCTCTTAGGACATTTGAGGATTCTCCACCGGGCTCATTTTGTGCCTCTAGTTAATATTAGGTGGTAGAATGTTAGCGCTATACACACCTTTGAAAAAGTCTTTTTTTAAAAAGTGTTTGATGGTGGCTCTAAGTTTCTTTTATATTCCTCTAATATGTGAATGCTCACAATAGGTTGCATGGAATACTATAAAGGCAGTCTCTCTTGAAAGAAATGAAATCCTAGAGGTCTCTGTCTATTTCAGTTTGTTTTCTCTAAGGGGTATATTCGTGATCTTTGCAAGGTAAGGCAAGTATTACCTTTGAGAGGGGCAGACTGGCTGCAAGGAGAATTCTGATATGTCTCATTTTTGTGACCAAAAATGTGGCTCTACTGCCTTGATTTGAATTATTTATAACTGATAGTGAATAAATTTCCCAGAACATCACAGAGTGTGATTTAAACTCAAAGACTGGGAAGGTTACACTCACCTTCTGGAAAATGTTTAAAACACTACTTCTGTTTAAGAGGAAGACACAATGTGATATAATGTGGATGTGGAAACTCTGACGGAAGAATCTACCTTTGTCCCACCGAGGTGCTTTTTCTTCCTGCTTTTCTTCTCTCTCATGCCAATTTGTAATAAGAGCTATTCTTTATGAATATATCTAGTGTTTGTGAGTATTGATGTGTATATAAAATGTATTGTGATATGCTTGAAGGATGATGCCTGGGAGGCATTTTATTATGTTTATTGCTACATATTAATCCTTACTTACAGAAATATGACATATCTGATAGCAAACATACAATTTCATTATTGGGAAAGGAAAAATATATATCTCACATATTTTTAAAGAAGAATACAACAATGAAATAAAGTTAGTGGGAAGACAAGTTGATAGAAGATAACGTATTTTCTACCTTATGTAGTGGAATTCAAATTTTTTCACTATTTAAGTTGTAGAGACCCTTATGGATTTTTTGGTAGGGGGTAGATAGAAATTTTGAAGGGTGTTTAGGAGTGATTCATAAGAACTACAATAGACATTTTGATTGAGCCAGGGACTGTGTTGAGGCAGTCTCTGTGTTTGAGCAGTTTATACTGCAAGAAAATATTCTGGTGCCAGGATATGACGTTTTCCTCAAATCTTAGAGTCCCGACTCTGTAAACATCTGGCTGACCACCTGTTGCATAAACTTTTTTTTTTTGCATTTGCTGCTGTAAAAAAAAAAAAAAAAAGCCCTTTGTACTAGCTGTAAACTCTGGACAACCTCAACCCTATAATTTTGAGTCTGTTTTCAAATTTTAGAAGGCCAAGATACTCATGATTCTAGCCATGTTCTTTGAGCCTTTGTAACAAAACAGCTAGCCAAATTATTAAATAAGTATCCTGTAGATATTTTCAGAGTATATTTCTGGAGCACAAATAATTTGGGACTAGGATATTATGTAAGGAGGTTTTTCTCAATTAGCGTGAGGCATGGGGCATTTGGGTGACAAGCCTTTATAGTGAAGTCTAGAGCATTGCATTGTGCATCTTTTCTGGAGGCATATTGAGAATTTGTTGAACCTTATGGACTCTGTCTGGCTCAAAAAAATTAGTATAAACAATTATATTTTAAATTTTGAATATAATTTCCTTATTTTACTGGAAATACATTCTTTTACAGAGAAATACATTTTCAATGTAGTAAATAAATTATGAACAATGAAATAAATACGCTATACCCAAAGTAAGTTTTATCAAGTATTTTGGCCCATAACAATAGTATCCCTGTTCCAGGAACCATTCTAAAATATTAGAAAAACAGTCTTTATTTTGGAACAAATAGCCACCTTTTAAAAAAATATATATATTTTTTATTGATTTCAAAGAGGAAGAGAGAGGTCCAGAGAGATAGAAACATCAATGATGAGAGACTCATTGACCAGCTGCCTCCTGCACACTCTACACTGGGATTGAGCCCACAACCCCAGCATGTCCCTTGACCGGGAATTGAACCATGACCTCCTGGTTCATAGGTTGACGCTCAACCATTGAGCCATGCTGGCTGGGCAATAACCACCTTTTTTTTAACCTTTATTTTAAAAATAGAACTATAGCTTCCATTTTCTTGTTTTTCCCAAGTCACAAATCAACTCAGCCCTTACTTTCAGCTTCACCAAGTCTTCTCCAGTTACCCATGGCTTCTCTCACTTGACAAGGAGATCAGCATCCTTTCGTAATCTACTCTACTAGCAGGACAAGGCTTTTGTATTGGGGCAAATCTAAGTATTGATACAATTCTAGGTGTTTTAAATTGAATCTTTACTCATAAGCAAAATACTACATTTCAGAACATGTCTACCTCAGAATGCACTTCACTCTTCCTAACTTTGTGCTTTCAGCTGCAAGTGTTTGCAACATGGGTCCCCTTGTATTCAGCAATGAGTAAAAAGCCAATGAAAAGCATGGGTCATTGCACTTTCTTGCCTTGACTAATTTCCAATAGAGCAGCGGTTCTCAACCTGTGGGTCGCGACCCCTTGTCGTGGAACAACCCTTTCACAGGGGTTGCCTAAGACCATCCTGCATATCAGATATTTACATTATGATTCATAACAGTAGCAACGTTACAGCTATGAAGTAGCAACGAAAATAATTTTATGGTTGGGTCACAACATGAGGAACTGTATTTAAAGGGCCAGAAGGTTGAGAACCACTGCAATAGAGGCTAATTTTGATATAAGAGGTGGATGTACCGTGAAGCTAAATGAAGTTAAACCTTCAGAGTCTTGCTCATGCAAGGTCCTTTCCAAAGTCCTGTACCTATGAAACTCTTTACGCTTCAGAGTCCTTAAACCTACATCTGTCTTTGCCTGATATATTTTTAAAGAGAATGTTTATAATCATAATGGTCAAAATACTTTTATTTCTATCAGCAGAAAGAGTTTTAGATGTGATGGCATAATGATAATGACCTAAATAGTTGTATGTATACTATGCCACACTCCCCTAATAATTTGACATACAAAAAAAAGTTTCAAAGTACCAGGAAAGAAATGAATGTGTTTGTGTCTGAATGTTAATCTCTGTAGCATTGCACTTACATCAATATTTCATTTGGTTAAACACTTTAGATTTGCTGTAGATGACTTTACCTCATTAAATATTCATGTGGATTTTTTTCATAGAGTCAGTTCGAGACAGCTGTAATCTGTAATATTTAAGAACTCGGGCTCAATGGTCATATTAATCCAGGTTTACATGAGCTGGTTCTGCCACCTACTAGCTGGGTGATCTCACATTTCTCATCTATAAAGTGAGCATAATTCTAGTATCTCTCAGGATTGTGTCACTTAAATGAAACATGTACCACGTCTAGCAAAGAGGAAACAGTGAAATGTTAGCTATTATTATTTACTGGTACTAAACTTTTTAACTCTTTAACTGTAAAAAAATATCTTCACTAGATACTTGCTAAGTAGCCTAAATTAGCCTGTGGCAATAGCAGTTATAAATTATTCCAGCATGGCTAGCATTCTCTCCCTGGAGGAGTAGTTAAAAAAAAAATAACTTTGAGAATAATGCAGAATTTTTTAGAGCTGCCGGGAGAGAGGGAAAAGGTTTTTTCCTTGTTGCCCCAGAGGCAGAATTAGGAACAATGATGCAATTTCCAAGAAAGTAGGTTTAGATTCTGTATATGGAATACATTTCAGTCTACAGTTCCTCAGTACAGAATTGGCTTGCTTGCAAGTTTACCAGAATTATTCATAAAAAGCCTTGATAATACATCAGGAAGGGGATACTAGCACACTCCCTCTTCATTGGTCAATGCTACTGTATAAATCCAGGTTTTATCATCCATGTAAAACTTTAACTCCACAGTTGATGATTAATTTATTCAAGTTCTTGCTATAATATATTATTGTAAATTGAGTTTAACTTTGCCAGTTGAAAGGTCAGTTTTCACGTGGCCTCGTGTCCCTCCCTATACAGGCTTTTAGTCACCTTATAGAGTTTGTTTGAATACACATTCTCCTTAATCAATTCCAGTTAAAGTGACAGCAAATGATTAAGTAAAATTTTGATCAATGTGTTGATTACATTGTAATTATGGTACCCTTTAAATATAATTCCATAATATTTAGGTTCCTAAATCAAAATACAAAACCCAGTAATAACCTTTTGATATTGCTAGAGTTTTTTCCAGTATATTTTAATGTGACTGTGAGGTTGTCTGAGGCTGCAGTACTATCTCCACCCTATTTTTAATAACCTATTTGGGTATGTAAATTATGGCTTCCTTCTTCCTGCTTATGTCATCTAGTACACCCCATTTAAAAGGAATGAATGAAATGAATGTTTAAGCTTCTTGCTGTTACTGAATTACTTTGTACAATGTTATATAACAGAAAGTGTTTGGCATTAATGGCCTGGAATATTAATGTTTTCAAGGACATTAGGTTCCTGGTGTTTGTTTATAGTGGTTGTGGGAGGGAGTACTTTTTGAAAGAAATAAAATGTGTCTCTATGAGAAAAGGTAGTGTGGTATAAGGGATGAACTCTAGCTAAATCTTGGTAGCGTTTGAGATGTGAAAAGGAAGAGCTTTTCAAGAAAGCATATTGATAGTAAGGTTTGCTTCCATGATGGTCATAAGAAAATTTGGAAAACCATTTTTAATCTACTTGAGCCTATATGTGAGGCCGTGTACACCAGGGCACAATCCTACTAACTATTTTTAGTAGATAATATCCTCAGACAATAACAACAGGGCTTACTTACTTAGTGGGAGGGAAGGACAAGTGCAGAGAATTTCCATGTACTTGAAAAGTAAATTAGTAGGATTCAAATTCTATGAACTAAGCTCTGTAAATCAATTTATACCACATCTTATTTTTGGCCTCAAAAATTAAAAAGCATGGTTATTGTGAACCCCAAAATTACTTTGAACCTGTAAAAGAGTTACATTTCAATCTGTATATTGTGATGTATTTGTTATTTAAAAAGTGGAGAGAGTATCAATAGGCAAAGATGTAACTTCATCATTTTGGTTAAAACTGGACAGAATCTCCTTTTATGAAGAATTGTCTCATTAGAATTGGTAGTGCTCATGAGGCTATAGTAAAGGAAGAGGAAAAATAGAAGAACAATAAAGGATGAAGACAAAAAGATCCAGGGAAGTAAGGGAAAAATAGGAGTGAGATGGAGGGACAAAGAGAAGAAAAGAGTTTCCAAGTGGTAGAGTGTATGGCCTACCACTGAAAATTATATAAGATAGAGAATTCCTGTAGTTTTGCATTTCAGATCATTAATCATTTTCCACATAAGGACATTAAAAAGGCAGAACTCATACACTCCAATTAGCTTACCTTTTGCCCCTCTTACTATATTTTTCATTTTGCTTGAACTGGTGAACCTATCATCATCATAGGTTCAGACACTGGTATATGCATGGAAACAACTTGTCTAACATTACCAATCTTCATTTTAAAGTTTAGTATACTTTCTAAGGACACATTAAATCCATTTAATTCTTCATCCAGCCAGCCCTCACTGAAGACCTGCTGTGTCAAAGGGTTAAGTTAGATGTGGAAAGGAAGAGAGAAGAATGACAGAGCCCCAGAGGGAATGGTGTTTGACAGATGTGATGGAAAGACTTGTGGGCTAATAGCGAGACCGTTCAGGGGTCTACTCAAGTTTGGACTGGTTCTGTCAGCGATGAGGAGCCAATAAACGTTTTTTAAGCAAGGAGAGACATCACCAAGGCTGTGCTTGGGCGTGATAATGTACAAAATAATTTAGAGGAGAAGGCAAGGAAATGAGCTAAAAGAGCTGTTGTAAGATTATAGCTAAGACTTAATAGGGTGTGCAGGGGCTTGGGCAATTGGGATAGAAAGGAGATGGCATGTAGAGCCTAAGGAGATGAAAATGCAAAGATTCAATTACTAATTATGGAGGGGCAGGAAGGAAGCTATGATAAGCTTTTTTTTAAAGGAAGACTTTTGCAAATAATAGTTCCCCACAGATATGAAAGAAAGGATTAAAAAATAAATGTAAATACTTTAAGCGTGTATAAGTATCTATAAAGTCATTATTTCTCACGATAATTTTAAAGTTTATTTTTTATTGTTGGCATTATTACAGATGTCCCCTTTTTTTCTCCCCACTTCCTCCTTCTACCCAGCCCCTGCCCACCCCAGGCCTTCACCAAACTGTCTCATGATAATTTTAAATAATGAAAAAAGTGTAAATAGTATGTTTATGGAATGATGACTTTGAAAAGTTGTTCATGAGGAATTTTCGATAGATCATAAAGGTCAATAATAACCCCCTTCAACTTAGACTTGTAGGAATATAGAAGAGAGTAGACTACTTTTAGGGGAGAAAGAACAGAAACATGTCTTGGAATTTCATGACTTTTGAACTTGTTTTCCTCATCTATAAGACAAAGAACAGCGTGCTGGTTAAAAAAAAGTGGAATTCAGCCCAGAACTTTGTTCAAACCCAGCTCCTGACACAGAACAATTGTGTTATGGTAGACAAGTTACTTAACCTGTATGTAAGCTACACTTTTGTCATACTTTGCAAAATACAGGTGATATCTCTGATGTAGGGTATGTATTTGACAGAGAGATAAAAATAGAGAGATACAAAGTTACACTGAATACTGGCATAGGGAGCCTCATATGTAGGTGCTAGACAAATGCTAAGTTTTATTTTTATCCTCAGGAATAGCATTCACTTAAGTGTTGGTAGATAGGTCTCTCTCTCTCTCTCTCTCTCTCTCTCTTTCTCTCTCTCTCTCACTGAAAGGTGTTTTGAAACTTGGCATTGACCTTTATGTGAAAGAAGACGACATTGCAGGGCACACAATCATTTTTGTGACATTTTAACCTGACACAAGAGGTGAAGTCTTTCTTGGGACCTGTCATTGCCCGGTTTTGCAGCAGGCCCATTGGTTTCTGCTACGCTGACCGGGAAGGGGTTAAGAAATGCCCTTACTCATGTTACATGAAGCAGCAGAAATTATCAGATGGAAACAGGAATTGGGAAGGGGAAAAGTCTCTGCGGTAGCTCATTGTTTCCTAGCCAAGACGGCTTCTGCTTACAGTGATGAGAGGAGTCTACAGCCTGGCAGTTGAATCAGATTTGAATTTCTCCTGGGTGGTGGCAACAAGTAATCCTCCACCCCTATATCTCTTAACTCAAGCATTCACACTGGAATGGCCCCGGGCTGAAACAATACTGAGTCACAGCCCTTCCCATTGGACAGCCGGGCAGCCCCAGGGGCGAGGCCCCGCCCCTCCCGTGTGAATCGCTGGCTTCGGGAGGAGGAGCTGGCCGATGCTAATGAACGGAGTTGCCAGGCGAGCCAGGAACTTCACTCCCCTTCTCAGTGTCAGGATCGCAGAAATTATGCCCCTTCTCTCACCATGAGCTGGCTCTCCAGTTCCCAGGGAGTCGTGCTCACTGCCTACCACCACAGCAGCAAGGATCGGGCCGTGGGGGAGAGCCATGGCCCGGGAGGGGAGGAAGCCACCTCCAGGTAAGCCCTGGCATTTGAAAGCCAGAGAACAAAACAAAAAACCGCTCACCTGCTCCAGGACAGAAGTGACAGGGTAGTGGGCGCGGGGACGGAGGAAGGACTCCGCATGCGGAACCTGGCCGCCTGCAGCTGCAGAAGTGTTTGGCGGGGGTTTCATGGACTCTGCATCTATCTCATCTAGTCCAAGTCGGAAACCCCTCACATAATTGCTGGGAAAGCCGGGGTGGGAGGGCTGAGGCTTCGGCTGTCAGACTTGTTGCTTAGCAGGTGCATTTGCAAATGCTGAAAGATCAAATGACTATATTTGAAACACTTCCTATGAGGTGGAATTCTTGAATGGGCTCAAGGCTCAGCGCTGGAACTGTTAGTTGGGAAAGTGTGCCAACAGCAGGGGGGGTGTTCACTGTACAAGCTGTTGTTGTTAGAGTCTTTTTTTTTTCTTCTTCTTCTTCTTCTCTCTCTCCTTTGCTGAAAGCAAACTTCTTAGGCAAAAAGCCCAAGACACTGCCTGGGGCGGTGTGTCTCATATTCTTTTGTGTATGTGGATTTGGGTGTGTGCGTGTGTGGGGGCGGGGGCTTTCAAAAAAGAGTTTTTGTGGGAAGATAGTACAGTGAGGCCAGAGAAACGTGGTTAATGTTAAATCACTTTATAGGTGGAAAGGGCAAATGTTCCACAGACCACTGAGGTGCGGAGTACCTTTCTCTCTATCTGTGTACTTTGTTCTGTTTTCAAGGACTTTTTTTTTTTCCTTCTTTCCCTTAATGACCTTCTCACTATCCGAATATTTTCACCTCAGCCTTAGATAGAAATTGTAAATATTAGCCTGACGCTTGCAAAAAGCAAATGCTAACCTGATTGTGTAAAACACTAAAGTAGTTGTCAGTAAGCATGTTTCCTCCATGACGTTCAATGTGATAATAAAACCTCCTTTGTTCTTATGTGACTGACTTGTGCTTATGCCTTAAGCTGAAATAATGCCTTCTTTCATTTGTTTTAAAATCCCCAAATGGGGGCGGGGGGGGGGGGGTAGAGGAGGGGAGTTCAAATCAAATGAATGGCTGGCTGCTATGTTCTGCCTGAGGTACCCAGGCTGACCAGAACTTTTCTTCTGTAGCAACCACAGTATGTGTCCCATTGAGAATGAATTCATTTCCAAAGACATGAGGGACCTGCCTCCTGGGCCTTAGGCATATTTCCATTTTATTTGCTGTTGCTTTAAGTATTTTCTGTGAGATCATAAAGTGTTTTCATCTCTCTTTTGTGGAGCAGTGATGTGACCTCTCAGCAGTAAGCAGTCTGTGACACCAGCCCCATACCTTTCATAACTTGGAGTCCACATGACAGTCAAAATTGCCAGAATGTGCAAGCTTGGCATATTTTCCTGGGACATTCTCCTCTGGGTGGCCTGAGGAGCTGAGCTGCCTCTTGGATCTTTACTGTGAGAGTGGAAGGAACCTTAGGGAAGTGAGGCCAGACTTCTTATTTTCACCTTGAGGACGCCAACCCCCAGGAATGGATTTGGTTGTCGCATGGTCTGTGGGTCTAGGCCTTTGCCTGGGGCTGCATATCCAGTTCTGGAGGCTTTATCCTGTGTTGGTAGTTCTGCAGCCTGTTGTGGGTTGAGAGAACATAAGAGAGGAACAGACCGTTCTCAGCCTATGCTAAAGCAGAATCTGGAGGCACTGAGGTGGCAGGCTGGGCACTGCTCACGCAGTGGGTGCTCCTGCTGGCTGCTATATTGCTTGTGCATACTGACCCCAAATTCTCACCACCGAATTCGAGTCCTAGGGACAGTTATGTCCCAGGAGAAGATGGGAGCTCTGATTTGACCGCTGGGAGGAAAGGCAGGGAGGAGAGAAGAGAGCCAGTCCCTAGTAGCTTTTCCCCTTAAGCATGGAATAGTTTATCAGATAAGCTTAGTGTTACTTTGGGAGGTACCCTGTTTAGCCTGGAAGGGTTGAGATAGTGCAAGTGGGTGGGAGGGGGTGGGTGGAGGGAGGAGTGATTTGAGGGTGGATGGGCTCAGAATTTAACTTGCTGAAGATGGCGGGGGAAGGAATGCGTAGGACTTCGTTCGGTTCTGGCTCTGTTGGTCAGCCCGTGGGAAGCGGCTCAGAGATACAGAGTTGATGGTTGATGCCTATTTTAAAAAGCTCTTCAAAAGGCCAAACCAAACCCAAACAAATAAAACTCTTAAAAAGAGGAAAAAGTTAGATTCTGTCCTCTGACCCCCCCTCTCCCTACCCCTACCCTCACCCCCACTACCACCTATTGAAAAGTTGCTGGAGGGAGTGCAGAAATCTAACTTGGCTAATTGCAAGATTTTGTCTCCAAAATAATATGAGCTTTGATGAGTTACTTAATCAAACTTTTAGTTTAGTAAGATGAACTCATGTATATGCTATTTGAAAGGTGGAAAGGACTATGTGTATGATTAAGGATATTTATAGAAAGTGATTGATTTTTAACCTTACCTTACCAAGCCCTATTTTATTTGATCTTTGGAAAAGCTGCGATAGTAGGGAATTAATCTTTTTGTAAGTTACCTGTGCATCTAAAATTCCCTCTATTGCATTATCCCTCTCAATCAGGAAACATTCATTAGACGCCAGGAAAAGAATTTCTCCTACTCTTAGGGCTTCTCAAATATTTACTGAATCCTGTTTTCAATTTTGGGGGGGGGTCATATTTTCTCCTTAAAACATTAGGATTTAAATAAATATGCTAATATTAGTTGTTCTGACTTGTACACAGTCAAATGTTTACAAAGGAAACCACTTTATGAGTAGCTATATTTATAAGATTTTATTTACCTGTTGATTTTCAAGCAGATTTCTTTTTATTTATTATTATTTTTAAAAATATTTGGGGATGGAGGTTGTAGAAACCACTTTATTTTTATTTATTTATTTGTTAATCATCACCTGAGGCTATTTTCTGCATTGATTTTCAGAGAGAGTGGAAGGGAGGGGGAAAGACAGAGAGAGGAGAGAGATCATCGATGTATCTCTCACATTGACTGTTCTCCTCTCTCACCCCCTGTCCTCCCATGAGGAAGACTGAGCTTGCAGTCGAGGCACTTGCCCTTGACCGGAATTGAACCTGAAACCCTTCAGTCCAAGGGCCTGATGTTCCAACCACTGAGCAAACCCGGCCAGGGCTCAAGCAGATTTCTTTATGTTTATCTTTGCAAAGCAGTTTTTCCAAGAATAGTGCATTTTGTCTATTCTTACTGCTCTCCCTTGACTTTCCTGTCTTTTTAAGAAAAACTATTTTGTTTGCTTAGTATCCGTTTTAGCTAATATTTTTGATAAATATTGACCTAAAAGATATTTTCCTTCTTATTGGACTTAACTCTAGTTGATATCTGAGGTTTTTAAAGAATGTCTTTTATGAATAAATGTATAGCATTCGTGATGCAGGGTCTTGTTTTGTTGACCACAAGTGCCACTGGTTCTGAATAAGCAGAACCAAGAGGCACTATGTCATCGTGATGTAGATCCTGAAACTCTGGGCTCTGGGGCCAACGTGCCTGGGTTCACATCTCTGCTCCGCCCCTCGTTAGCAGTGTGGTCTTGGAGAAGTGTTAACTCTCTGCTTGTAAGTTGAACTTCATAACAGCTCTCCCTTCATTGGGAGGATTAAGGGGATGATCCATGCAAAGCCCACAAAACAGTGCCTGGTTCATAGCTAGCTGCTTCTGTCCTTAACACCACGTAAAGGAAAGGAAGGAAATGATTGAGCCTTGCACCATATAACATAAATATTATGTTACATTTTCATAAATGTTTTGTCATGTGTTAAAAAATATGGCTGTAATCCATGTGCTTAACTAAAAATGGCATAACTGAAAACTAACCATCATGTTAAAGTTCAGTCCTTGGAGTTTGAAAGACCTTGGAAGTGTCCTTTTGAACCAGAGCCACATTTACAAGTTGAACTAATGTTAGCAGGCCTGCCTTAGGGCATGGGTGGGCCACACTGAGGCCTGCAACCTTGACTTTTAGGACAAGATGGAATGTGGGTGGGTCCTCTTTTGGCAGCCTCCATGGTTCCCTCCTTTAAGAACTACCATCGCCTACAGGCCAAATGGAAGTCGACTGCCATCTTCATATACTTAGCTTTAGTTCTTGACTTTGTAAGGCTTACCTATTTCTGGGTTCTAACAACTTACTGAGTAAGCATAACCATTTGGTCACTCAGTCATTCCATATGTAATTACTGAGCTCTTACTGTGTGTCAGACAGTTGTCTAGGAGCTGGGAATGCAATGAAAATGAACACCTGGGTTGGGAGAGGAGGTTACGCAGTGGAAAATGAAGACCTGAGCAGGTGAGCCTTGCCGATATATGGGGGTAAGAGTTAGGGAAAGAGCTTTTAATGTTGCTTTAAGTGAGATGGGAAGCCAGTGAGTGGGGAGGGTTTTGAACATGGGGAAACAGAGCACATTTTGGCTTTAAAAGGTCCCTCTGGCTGTTTTGTTGAATGTAGTCTGTAGAAGAAGAGACACTACTCAGGAGGGTAAGGTGATGGTTTGTTGGGCCAAGGTTTTAGTTGTTTAAGTAGTGGAGGTGGTGAGCATGAAATATTTTGGAGGTAGAGCCTGTAGGATTTCCTGATGTTTGTGGTATATGAGCAAATGAGACTAAAGACTGTTGCAAGGTTTGGCCTAGGCAACTCCATTGATTTAGATCGGGAAGACTCCCAGAGTGAAGGGAGGTAGACAGGGCAAGATCTGAAGCTCAGTTTTGGACATGCAACTCAGAAACATCTTGAGAGAAGCTTTAAGGAAAAGGTATTGTCGTTCTTGATGAGTCAAAGTTTTTGCACAAATTCACAGCATTAAAAATCCCCAGCTATGTGCTAAAGTATGAGTAGAGTTTTTTCCTTCTGAATTTGTGTTTTATCTGAAATTATGAATATTTTTGGTGAAGGAAGGGATGGTTATAACTTTTTACAATGCAATATGGAAGTTACATGTCTTCTTATTTTTTTTTAACCTTAGAATTTAGGGCATGTTTTCTCATTCTAATTTTGTAGGATTTGGTGACCAAAACATTTTTAACCTACCTATGGATTACTGTTTTCTGAATCAACCTACTCCTCTACTTCATGACATGGGAGCGCTTTTATAGAAACATACTTTCTCTATCATATAGTTTAGTGAAGCCTTATCTATACTTTTCTCTTGAACTGTGAAAAGACACACCCAGTATTCCAAATGGGCAGGTCTTACCTTTACTTACTTATGTTATTTGAATTTTAACGGCCCTCATCTGTGAGCGCCTTGTGATTTTTGTGGGCCTGTTTAAAGCTATCTTAATGTAAAGAACTTATGTTATCTTTATACCTCTCATATGCAAGGATTCATAAATCTCAAGACACGTCTCACCCAAAAACAGTGCTGCAAACTTTGCCTTGTACCCATGGCCACTTCTTTCTTTGTTCACCTGCACTGTAATCTCTCTCTTTTCTAAGTGGGGCTTGTGCTATTTAAAGGTTTATGTTTGTTCTTTTTATGTTTTAAGTTCTTAGTATTTATCAGGCTTTTAAGAATATGCAGCAAAATGAACTCATAAAAATGAATGCATTTAATGATGTACAATTGATTGCTATTGGATTAGATGGCATTTAGGCTTAAATAGTTTTTAATAATTGGACCAGCAAAATGATTTTTTCCCCTCTTATTTTTAACTAGAGGCT